>NW_027596379.1:111885-345780 GCF_964194155.1 Cetorhinus maximus
TCTGTGTCTCTCGCACTCTGTCTCTCTGTGTGTGTGTGTGTCTCTCTCTCTCACTCTGTCTGTCTCTCACTGTCTGTCTCTCTCTATGTCTCCCTCAGACTCTCTCTCTCTTTGTGTCTCTCTCACTCTGTCTCTCTCTCTCTACATTTCTCTCTCTCTCTGTCTTTCTCTCACTCTGTCTCTCTCTGTCTTACTCTGTCTCTCCCTCACTGTCTCTTTCCCTTACTGTGTCCCACTTTGTCTCTCTCTCTCTACATCTGTCTCTGTCTCTCTCCCATTGTCTCTTTCTCTCGCTATCTCTTTCTCTCTGTCTCTCTCTCTCACTCTGTTTCTCTCACTCTCTCTCATTCTCTATCTTCCACCGTCTCTCTCTCTGTCCCTCTCTCTCACTCTCTCTGTCCCTCTCTCAATCTGGCTCCCTCTCACTCTCTCTCTCAGTCTCTCTCTCTGTGTCTCTCTCACTCTGTCTCTTTGTGTGTGTGTCTCTCTCTCTCTCACTCTCTCTGTCTCTCTCTCTCTCTCTCTCTGACTCTCTGTGTCTCTCTCACTGTCTCTCTCTCTTTCTCCCAGTCTCTCTCACGCTCTGCCTCTCTCTGTGTCTCTCTCGCTACATCTCTCTCTATGTCTTTCAATCTCTCTGTCTCTCTCTTTCTTACTGCCTCTCTCTCTCAATGTCTCTCACCACTCTCTCGCTCTGTCTCTTTCTCTGTCTCTCTCTCTCTGTCTGTCTCTCTCTCTCTCACTGTCTCTCTTTCAATGTCTCTCACACTATGTTGTTCTCTCTGTGCCTGTCTCTACGTCTCTCTCTCTGTCTTTCTCTCACTCTGTCTCTTTCTCTATCTCTCACTCTGTCTGTCTCTCTCTCTCACTGTCTCTCTTTCAATGTCTCTCACACTATGTTGCTCTCTCTGTGCCTGTCTCTATGTCTCTCTCTCTGTCTTTCTCTCACTCTGTTTCTTCTCTGCCTCTCTCTCTCAATGTCCCTCACCACTCTCTTGCTATGTGTCTCTCGCTCTGTCTCATTCTCTGTCTCTCTCTCTCTCTGTCTGTCTGTCTCTCTCTCACTGTCTCTCTTTCAATGTCTCTCACACTATGTTGCTCTCTCTGTGCCTGTCTCTACGTCTCTCTCTGTCTTTCTCTCACTCTGTTTCTTCTCTGTCTCTCACTATATCTCTCTCTTTCTCTCTCTTTCTCTCTCAATGTCTCTCTCTCAATGTCTCTCTCTCAATGTCTCTCTCTCTCAATGTCTCTCTCTCAATGTCTCTCTGTCTCTCCCTCTCACTCTGTCTCTTGCTCTCTGTCCCTCTCTCTGTTTCTCCCTCAATCTGGCTCCCTCTCACTCTCTCTGGCTCTCTCTCTCACTCTATATCTCTAAATGTCTCTCTCACAACCTGTCTCCCTCTCTCTCTCTGTGTCTTTCTCACTCTGTCTCTGTGTGTGTCTCACTCTGTCTCCCTCTCTCACTATCTGTCCGTCTGTCTGTCTCTCTCAATGTCTCTCTTACACTCTGTCCCTCTCTCAATGTCTCTCTCACACTCTGTCCCTCTTTCTGTGTCTCTCTCACTCTGTCTCCCTCTGTCTCTTTCTCTACATCTCTCTCTCTCTGTCTCTCTATGTCTCTCTCTATGTCTCTCTCTCTGTCCCTCCCTCTCTGTCCCTCCCTCTCTGTCCCTCCCTCTCTGTCCCTCCCTCTCTGTCCCTCCCTCTCTGTCCCTCCCTCTCTGTCCCTCCCTCTCTGTCCCTCCCTCTCTGTCCCTCCCTCTCTGTCCCTCCCTCTCTGTCCCTCCCTCTCTGTCCCTCTCTCTCTGTCCCTCTCTCTCTCACTCTGTCTCCGTCTCACTCTCTTTCTGTCTCTCTCCCCCTCTCTCCATCTCTCTCTCTCACTGTATCTTTCTCTATCTGCCTCTCTCTCTCTGTCTGTATTCCGCTGTCTGTATTCCCATCTGTCTCTGTGTCTCTCATACTCCATCTCCTTCTCTCTCTCTCTTTCTCTCTCTATCCCTCTCTCTGTCTTTCTCTCTCTCTCCCTCTATGGCTCCCTCTCTCTATCTTTCATTCTCTCTGTCTCCCTATGTCCCTCTCTTTCTATCCCCGTCTCTTTCTTTCTCCCTCTTGCTATCCCTCTCTCAATCCCTTGCTCTCTCTATCCCTCTCTCCCTCCATTCTTCTCTGTTTCTCTCCCTCTCTCTATCTCTCTCCATCCATCCCTCTCTCTCCATCCCTCTCTCTCTTTATCCCCCTCTCTCACCATCCCTCTCTCTCTCTCTCTTCATCCCCCTCTCTCACCATCCCTCTCTCTCTCTCCATCCCTCTTTCTCCATCCCCCCCTCTCTCTCTATCACTCTCTCTTTCACTCCCTCTTTCTATCGATCTCTTTCCATCCAACCCCCTCTCTCTATCCCTTTCTCCCTCCATCCCCCTGCTCTCTCTCCATCACCCTCTCTCTCTCTTTCTCCATCCCTTTCTCTCCCTCTCCATCCCTGTCTCTCTCTCTCTTCATCCCTCTCTCTCTCTCTCCACCCCCTCTCTCTCTCTCCATTCCTCTCTCTTTCTCTCCCTCTATCGATCTCTCTCTCTCTCTCTCTCCATCCCCTGCTCTCTCTCTATCTGTCTCTCTCTCATTGTCTCATTCCTGTCCTCTCTACTCTAGGTTTTTGGGTTAATTGCAGCTGCAATCTTCGCCTATGATGCCTATCTCATTTTCCCCAGTCTGAAGAAGAGGCAGCAAGTACCCGCTGCCACAGGTAAGTCATGGCACAGCGGGCAGGGTGGGCACTTGCTGAAGCAGGATTCATAGTCCTGAGTGTATTTATCGCATGTCTTTATGAACAACCCATCACTGTAAACATGTACCCAGGCGGAGGGTATAGCTAGGAAGCTGACTCCATGCTTGGTCTTTACATGTCTCGGTCCGTCTCTAGACTGACCCTGCCTCTGGGTCCAGTGCCTTCTCTGGGGCTGGTACTGTACTCAGTCCCACAATAACCCCGTGGGTACCAGACCCAACTACTAGGCTTGGGGAGGTGGGGAGGGGGCAAATGGCTGGCAATAGGGTGGAAGAGGGATGGGGAAGGTGAGAGGGAGGGGTGGAGAGAGGAACTAACCCTGTGCTGTACCTGTCCTGGGAGTGTTTGATGGGGACAGTGTAGAGGGAGCTTTACTCTGTATCTAACCCCGTGCTTTACCTGTCCTGGGAGTGTTTGATGGGGACAGTGTAGAGGGAGCTTTACTCTGTATCTAACCCCGTGCTGTACCTGTCCCGGGAGTGTTTGATGGGGACAGTGTAGAGAGAGCTTTACTCTGTATCTAACCCCGTGCTGTACCTGTCCTGGGAGTGTTTGATGGAGACAGTATAGAGGGAGCTTTACTCTGTATCTAACCCCGTGCTGTACCTGTCCTGGGAGTGTTTGATGGGGACGGTGTGGAGGGAGATTCCTGAGAGTCCTGCCTGTGATCAGCTCCCTGCCTGTTGGAGAGTTGATGATCTGACCATCGCTGTCCTGTTTACCTTGAGAGAGTTTATGCTCATGTTGAGCTTTTCTGTTGCACGCCCATAATGACTTGTTAACTCAGATTGAGGCAGCAGACAGGTTGCACTATTTTGTGGGGTCCATGTATACAGATTGGGTTGGGGGTGATTTGCCTGCCCATGGGTATCTGCTGGTCAGGAGGAGGCTGGGGAAGCTGCACTGGGCCCAGGATCCGGGGTGTTTTTGTGGGACTGTCAGAATGTTAACTTTCTTGTCTCTTTCTGTTTGTCCGCAGCTCCGCCCGATTATTCTCCCTAATTCGGGGACCTGAGACTTTGAGATGAAGAGATGGTCGGGGAACCTGAATCTGGCTTTGTATTCCCAGCACAGCTCAAAAGGGAAAACCCAGGAAGCCATCCGATATCAGCTCACTGTCTATCCTCATCCAGACCCCTGTATTAACCTGATTCCGATCCCATCCCGATCCTTATCCTCATCTCCTCCCCATCCCGATCCTTATCCCCCTTCCCATCCCGATCCCCATCCCCTCCCCGTCCCCATCCCCTCCCGATCCCCATCCTCATCTCCTCCCCATCCTGATCCCCATCCCAATCCCGATCCCCATCCCCTCCCCATCCTGATCCCCATCCCCTCCCCATCTCAATCCTCATCTCCTCCCCATCCTGATCCCCATCCCAATCCCGATCCCCATCCCCTCCCCATCCTGATCCCCATCCCCTCCCCATCTCAATCCTCATCTCCTCCCCATCCCGATTCCCATCCTCATCCCCTCCCCATCCCAAAGCCCATCCCCACCCTGACCCCCATCCCAATCCCCATCCCGATCCCCACCCTCACCTCCTCCCGATCCGCATCCCCCTCCCCATTCCCATCCCAAACCCCATCCCTACCCTGACCCCATCCCGATCCCCATCCCCCTCCCCACCCTTACCCCCATCCTGATCCCCATCCTCTCCCCATCCTGATCCCCATCCCCATCCCTCTCCCCATACCCACCATCCCCATCCCCTCCCCCTTTGGATCCCTCCCCATCCCAACCCCTCCCTCCTCATCCCGATCCCCATCCCCCTCCTAATCCCCCTCTGTCCGACACCCACCCATTCAAACCCTTCCATCCGGCCTTCCCCTGTCCCCCAATTCCAGATCTCCTTCCTCGCCAGTTTCTCACCCCATCCTACCCCAATCCTTTCCCCTCCCTCTTGTCCCAATGCACCTCTTCATCCTCCATCTCTCCACTCTTCCTGTCCATTCATCCCGAATCTCTCTCCCTCTTGCTCCCCATTCCTTTCCTCTCTCCCTCTCCCTCTCCCCTTAATTCCGTTCCCTCTGTCCCAAGCTCCTCTCCCTCTTCCACTCATTCTCCGAAGCCTGCACTGCCTCTGGTCCCAGTTGTTGGGCCTAACATTACTTGAAGCCTGGGACTCGACTAACATCCTGCCCTCCCTGCTTTGAAATGTAGTCCCTTCACTGTACATCTGGAGAATGGGCCCTTTGGCCTACACTCCTGTTCGTATTTTTATTTATATATCGTTTAATATCAGGCAAACTGTGTTTCTAATTTATATAAAACTAGCTTTTCGGGGGAGCTGGAAGTTGAAGTTCTGGCCATGTTCCCACTCTCACCTCGAGGCCTTGTTAACTGGAGATAGTTTGTCAAACCTCCAGGGTTGGACCGCAGCGTCTAGGATGGGAGCAAAAACGCAGGAGCAAATTCATCCCAATTATTTCTTGCAAAAATATCAGAGATTGTGGGAAAATAACTGGTCAAGATTAATCCAATTGGATAGCCAAGAGCCTGTTCCTCTGTCCAGTTGGCCATAGGGATGGACTAATGGCGGCAGTGTATGTTGGGAAGGGGTGGGGGAGGTCAGGGGAGGGAGGAGAGTGACAGCGGAGGAGGGGAAGGCTTGTGAGGAAGAGGGAGGGGATTTGAGGGCCAAACCCAACCCGAGGAGATTGATTCAGTCACAGGCTGCAACTCCTCTAAGGGCCTCTCCTAGAGACAGCTTGTGCAGAAAGTAAATGTGAGATTGGGGTGGAAGTGGGTCCAGGGACTAAGTTTGGCAGTCAGAGATGAGAAATGAGCATTTGTTTGTCGGTCATAGCGTGGGCTTAATTTTAAGCCATGAAATCATTATGATGTGAGCCAGACTGCCAGAGGTCCCTGGTGCCTGTGTTTCTGTCCCCAGTCCAACATTACCCCCACTGCCTCTACCCCACCACACACCCCCCAACCATTTTAATTACGTTGGAACCAAAATCTTAATAGTTACAAGGAGAAGTGAGAGATTGTTGGGATATTTCCACTGCAATTGGAGCAGGCTAATTGGCAATTAAATCGAATTTCTGTAAAATTATACAGAGTGTTGGCAAAGGGGTAAAAGGCCAGTTTGCTTGGCCTGTCAGTTGGACAGGGTTGTTGATGTTAAAACTGTCGCTGCAATGGGGAGAGTGTAGATCTGGATTTAAGGTTGGACGCTGCTGCCCACTTGTCTCAGAGGAGATTGATGACACTGGCTGAGACCCAGTGACCATTTCCTGATTCTCACAACCCAGTTCCAATTAACATTCCTGATTTGCCATAGCTGCTTCTTTGCAACAGCGCCACATGGCCTCCCTCTAGCTCAGAAATCCCCCATGGGTCTCCAGTCTGTCTCCAACCCCTGCCCCCATCCTGAGGCCAGAGTATCAGCCTCATGGCTGTTCTCTCTTGTACTGTCCCACCCCTCCAGCATTTGAGCACCTTCTCTCACTCCTTGTGTCTCATTGACCAGGCAGGGAGCAACCTCTTCCTCTGGATCACTTGCCCCATTACTCAGAGAAGATGGAGAAAGGGTGAGGGGGAAGAACATGGAACTTGCACAGCCCTGGCAGTGACTCCAAAAGTGCCTTAACAGAGAGCGAGAATATGCGAGTGGCTTCAATTTCTTTTGGAAGGTCTCATCATTTCTTACGTCTTAAATGGTTAACGTTCGTGTCTTAGTATTTTTGGGAGGGTGGGTTAATTTTAATATTTCATTTGCTGGGTCAAGCAGGGTCGTCATACTGGCAATGAGCTAGGCTCTTGTGGATTGAGGCGATGGAATCCCCTTTGGGCATCAGCTGAACGGTCAAAAGGTGTGAAGGCTAAGAGGAGATTTGGTGGAGTTTATTGACGAAATAAAAGATTACTCGGAGAGTTTTTGACCACGCCGTCTATTTCTGGTCCTTGAATCATTTCATCCGGTTGCCGGACCCCAAAGGGATTCCAGTTGTCCTCGTTGCTTTGTTTCTGATATAAATTCACTGGTTGTAATATAGTCAACCCCCGGTATTTGTGTGTCGGTGTGTGTTCACTGGTTGTACTACTGTAATCCCGGTGCCAAGCCCTGTCTATGAAGCATCTCCGTTTCCTAAGCATCAGGGGGATTCTCTTTTCTCTTAACACTTTGTGCCAATTGTAGCCCGGGATTCCGCCCTGAGACAACCTCTAGAATGGAAGCCTGGTTCTTTGTTAACTCACCAGAAGGATCATTTTGCCACCTGCAAGAGTACACCTTGACTCAACACCTCCCCCTGATGGCAGGAACTAACAACTGCGGCATTTCAGTTTACTTCACTGCTTCTGCCAACAGATATTTGCAGCACCTGAAACAGGTGCGCAGATTTACTTCCCTCCCACTCCCTTCTCCAGAAACCAGAGAATCGGGGTATCTTCCTCGGACTGAGAGGCCGCCGCTCTCCAGCCTCCGCGATAGGGCATTGTCAGGTGACTGGCAGGAACCTCTCTGGGGCCTCCTTTAGTCTCTGATGCTTTAAATAGTCGTCTTGTCTTCCCTGCCCCATCCCAGGCCCCGGAGGGAGGGGAGGTGGATTTTGGATTCTGTCTTTCCTTCCCCCTCGACCAACTTGGGTGGGGTTCTGCCACCAGGGTGGCAAGGCTGGGACTGGTGGGACACAGGCAGATGCCAGAGTGGCAGGGACTTGGGGCACCCCAAGCGGGCTTGGTTCTGGGAATGGGGTGGGCTGTCACGGGGGAGCAAGCAAAGATCAAGAAGCGTTGCCACGTTAAAGGCTGCAAGTGAATCACCTTGTCCAGTTCAGGTTTTGGGTTCGAAGCTTGCTGTGTGTTAGTTTAACAGGCGCCTGGCCCACCACAGGGTTCACTAGGTAATAAAAAATGATCTTTTTTTTTCGAATCGATATCTTGTGTGGTTTCATCCATCTGGGAAACGCAGCCAATGAGAACAGTCCTTGCTCACTTCACCATGTCCTATCCTCAGCTTTTCCAGCCAAGGTTAGTGAAGCCACTGAAGCAGAGGGGAGGCCATTCGGCCCCTCCAGGCAGTTACACAGGAACAGGATGAGGCCATTCAGCCCCTCCAGACTGTTACAAAGGAACAGGAAGAGGCCATTTAGCCCCTCCAGACTGTTACACAGGAACAGGAAGAGGCCATTTAGCCCCTCCAGACTGTTACACAAGAACAGGAGGAAGCCATTCGGCCCCTCCAGCCTGTTACACAGGAACAGGAGGAGACCATTCAGCCCCTTGAGCCTATTACATGGGAACAGGAGGCCATTGAGCACCTCCAGCCTGTTACACAGGAACAGGAGGAGGCCATTCAGCTCCTCCAGACTGTTACACAGGAACAGGAAGAGGCCATTCAGCCCCTCCAGACTGTTACACAGGAACAGGCGGAGGCCATTCAGTCCCTTGAGCCCATTACATGGGAACAGGAGGCCATTGAGCCCCTCCAGCCTGTTACACAGGAAAAGAGGCCATTCAGCCCTTCTAGCCTGCTATACAGGAACAGGAGGAGGCCATTCAGCCCCTCGAGTCTGTTACACAGGACAGGAGGAGGCCATTCAGCCCCTCCAGCCTGTTACACAGGAACAGGAGGAGGTCATTCAGCCCCTGCAGTCTGTTCCACCATTTTGTGAGATCGTGGCTGATCTCTGACCATATACCCCTGCCTTTGCCCCATATCCCTTAATACCTCTGGGTAACAAAAATCTATCAATCTCTGATTTAAACTGAACAATCAATGTGCAACAATTTCCTTTTGTGGAACAGAGTTCCAAATCCTCCCACCCTTTCCGTGGAGAAGCATTCCCTCATTTGACCCCTCAAATGTCTGCCTCGAGCTTTTAGACTCTGCCCCTAGTCCTTGACTCCTCGACCAATGGAAACAGTTTCTCTCTATCGACCCCAAGTCTACTTTTATTTATTTTCATTTCTGGGAGGTGGGCATCAATGACTGGGCCAGCATTTATTGCCCATTCGGAGGACAATATATAGCCCTTTGTTTAGAGGGCATTTAAGAGTCAATCTTGCAGTGGGTCTGGAGTCACATGCAGGCCAGACAAGGACAGCAGATTTCCTTCCCAAAAGGACGTTCGTCAATTACTGATTCAAATCAATTCAAATTGACGACTAATCCCCCCATGACTACTAACACCCCCCATGACTACTAACCCCCCCCATGACTACTACCCCCCCCATGACTACTAACCCCCCCCATGACTACTACCCCCCCCATGTCTACTAACCCCCCATGACTACTACCCCCCCATGTCTACTAACCCCCCATGTCTACTACCCCCCCTTGTCTACTACCCCCCCCATGATTACTACCCCCCCCATGACTACTACCCCCCCCATGACTACTACCCCCCCATGACTACTAACCCCCCCCATGACTACTAACCCCCCCCATGACTACTAACACCCCCCATGACTACTAACCCCCCCCATGACTACTAACCCCCCCCATGACTACTAACCCCCCCCATGACTACTAACACCCTCCATGACTACTACCCCCCCCATGACTACTACCCCCCCCATGTCTACTACCCCCCACCATGTCTACTACCCCCCCCATGTCTACTACCCCCACCATGTCTACTACCCCCCCCATGTCTACTAACCCCCCATGTCTACTACCCCCCCCATGTCTACTACCCCCACCATGTCTACTACCCCCCCCATGACTACTACCCCCACCATGTCTACTACCCCCCCCATGACTACTACCCCCACCATGTCTACTACCCCCCCCATGACTACTACCCCCCCCATGACTACTACCCCCCCATGACTACTACCCCCCCATGTCTACTACCCCCCCCATGACTACTACCCCCCCCATGACTACTACCCCCCCCATGACTACTAACCCCCCCATGACTACTAACACCCCCCATGACTACTACCCCCCCCATGACTACTAACCCCCCCCATGACTACTAACACCCCCCATGACTACTACCCCCCCCATGACTACTACCCCCCCCTTGACTACTACCCCCCCCATGACTACTACCCCCCCCATGACTACTACCCCCCCCATGACTACTACCCCCCCCATGACTACTACCCCCCCCATGACTACTACCCCCCCCATGACTACTACCCCCCCCATGACTACTACCCCCCCTTGACTACTAACACCCCCCATGACTACTACCCCCCCCATGACTACTACCCCCCCCATGACTACTAACCCCCCCATGACTACTACCCCCCCCATGACTACTACCCCCCCCATGACTACTACCCCCCCCATGACTACTAACCCCCCCATGACTACTACCCCCCCCATGACTACTACCCCCCCCATGACTACTACCCCCCCCATGACTACTACCCCCCCCATGACTACTACCCCCCCCATGACTACTACCCCCCCCATGACTACTAACCCCCCCATGACTACTACCCCCCCCATGACTACTACCCCCCCCTTGACTACTAACCCCCCCCATGACTACTACCCCCCCCATGACTACTAACCCCCCATGATTACTACCCCCCCCATGACTACTAACCCCCCATGATTACTACCCCCCCCATGATTACTACCCCCCCATGATTACTACCCCCCCCATGACTACTAACCCCCCATGATAACTACCCCCCCATGATTACTACCCCCCCCATGACTACTAACCCCCCATGATTACTACCCCGCCCCATGACTACTACCCCCCCCATGACTACTAACCCCCATGACTACTAACCCCCCATGATTACTACCCCCCCCATGACTACTAACCCCCCATGATTACTACCCCCCCCATGACTACTAACCCCCATGACTACTACCCCCCCCATGACTACTAACCCCCCATGACTACTAACCCCCCATGATTACTACCCCGCCCCATGACTACTACCCCCCCCATGACTACTAACCCCCATGACTACTACCACCCCCATGACTACCAGCCCAATGACTACTCCCGCCCATGACTATTACCCCCAATGACTACTAACCCCCATGATTAATACCGGACATGTCTATTCCCCCATGACCACCACACCACTTGACTACTTCCCCCCCATTGATTTCTACCACTCATGGCCACTACCCTCATGACTGCTACCCCCATGACCACTACCCTCATGACAACTACCCTCTCATGACTACTACCCCCATGAGTACTACCCCCCATTACATCTACCCGCATAGCCTCTGCACCGCATTAACTCTATCTTCAATGGCCACTACCCCCATGCCCACTACCTGCATGACCATAACCCTCCATAAATACTACCCCCATGCCCATTACTCCCCCATACCAAAACCCCTCATGATGAGTAGCTCCTATGACTACCACTCCCATGACTATAACCTCACATCGCTTCTACCCCCACAACTACAACCCTCAGGACTACTGCCCCATGACTACTTGCCCCATGACTATTACCCCCATAACTACTATCTCCATGACTATTACACCCCCATGACCACTACCCTCATAACTACTGCAGGTTATGTGTACTATCCCCATGACCAATGCCCCCAGTGACTGCTACCCCATGACCACCATCCCCAAGACTACTACCATGCATGACTACTACCGCCCATGACTACCAGCCCTCATGACTTCTGCATCCATGACTATTAACCCCCATGATTACTACCCCCAATGACTACTACCCCCATGACCACTACACCGATGAGTATTACCCCGATTAATTATAACCTCATGACCATTACCCAATGACTATTATCCCCACATGACTAATAGCCCCCCATGACTTCTACTCCCCCATGACTACTACTACTGCCCATGACAACTTCCCCCATGACTACTACACCCATGAATACTACCCCCATGACCACTACACCCCATGAAGTCTACCCTCAATGACTACTACTGCCTATGCCTACTTACCCCATGACCACTAACCCCAATGACTATTACACCCATGACTATTAGCCCCATTACTGGTACTCCCAGGCCTAGTACCCCATGACTTCTACCTCCATGACTATTAACCCCACATGACTACTACCCCCCATGAACTCTACCCCCAATGACTACTACTGCCAATGCCTGCTACCTCCATGCATTTTACTTCCCATAACTACTACACCCATGGCTATTACTCCCTGATACCACTACCCCATGACTACAAACCCCATGACTATTATGCTCCATGAATATTACCCCCATGACTACTAATCCCATGACAATCAACCCATGACTTCTACCCCCCATGATGACTACTCCCCCCTGACTACTACCCCATCATCAGTACCCCCATGATGACTATCACCCATGACGACTGCCCCCATGACTACTACCCCCATGAGTACAAATCCCATGAGTTTAATCCCCCATGACTATTAACTCCATGACATGTACCCCCAAAACTATTATCCCTTCACTAAGATCCCCAAGACTACTACACATATGAGTACAATCCCCATAATGACTATCCCTGTGACCACTACCCCATGATTACTACCCCATATGACTACTACCTCACATGACTTTACCTCCATGACCACTACACTCCCATGACTACTACTCGCATGACTACTATTCCTCCATGACTACTACCCCATGATTACTACCCCTGAAGTCAATTACCCCATGACTACCACCCCTAAGACAACTACTGTCCATGCCTACTACCGCGTGACTATTAACACTGTGCATGACTACTACCCCCCATGATTACTACCCCCATGGCTACCACCCCATGATTACTACCCCCGATGACTCCTACCACTATGACTACCAACCTCAAGAATACTACCACTCATGAGTACTACCACACATCTACTAACCTCCATGACTATTAACCACCATGATTACTACCCCCGCTGACTACTACCCCCCCATGACCACTACCCCCCCATGACCACTACCCCATTGACTACTACACCGATGACTGTAACCCCCATTATTGTGCCCCCATGACCAATACCCCATGACTATTAACCACTTGAGTACCAGCGCCTATGACTACTACCCCATGACTATTAACACTCAGGATTACTACCCCTGATGACTACTAACCCCAATGACTACCAGCCCCCATGACTACTACCCCCATGACTGCTACCGCCCATGTCTATTAGCCCCATGACTACCACGCACCATGAGTACTACTGTCCATGACTATTACCCCCATGCCTACTACCCCACCCATGAATACTAGCCCCATGACTACTACCCCATGACTATTAACCCCCATGACTATGACCCCCATGACTACTACCCCATGACTATGACCCCCATGACTACTACCCCATGACTATGACCCCCATGACTACTACCCCATGACCATGACCCCCATGACTACTATTGAAAATATATTGCAGTGAGAAGCAGCGATCAGCAGAGTCTTCAGACTTTCTGATCAGGAAAACACACGTACAATTGTGAATCATTCAGTCTTTTTAAAAGTTGTATTGCACAGAGACATCTGAGGGCTCCAATGCTTCTCACCAACAGTGAAGACCTATGCTGTTCAATCATTCCACTTGATCTTTCTACCCTGTGAGATTACTGATAAATGGAATCTAATTACATCTCTTGTATGAAATAATTATATTGAATAATATGATGCACCCAGGAAGCACAAAATGTTCTACTGCTACAGAATGGAAAAGATCTTGTGCGGTTTATCGGCATTGAAAGTATTGAATCTTTCCCCCAAATATGAATTTACTGTCACCGTATCCATACAGTGCAATGTGCGGAACATGTTAATGAGGGTTGAGGCAGTCACCGAAATCAATGTTACCGTCTGCACAGAGTTATAAATAACTAATGGGATAGATTCCTGTCAAATTAACAATGATACACGATGCTGTTAAAGTAAAATTTGTACTCTTTGATTTGTTTAATAGTCACAGTGGGATCACCTATAGGGTGTATACAAACTAATACAGCATTATATATCATTGCTGCTGTGAATATTAATCACCCTTGCTGCATATATATCAGAGAATATTTGTAATCAGATGCCAACAATGGGTATTGTCCATTTTGCTGGGACCTTTCTGTGATTGTTTGATGAATTGACTCGTGAAACTGGAAAGGGGGAAGATGTCATGCTTGATTGAGAGGGTGGGTTAATTGGGGGCAGGGCTGTGGGGAACAAGTAGCCTTAAAGAGGGAAAGCACCAAGGCCCAGGATTCCTCTTCCTGGCCTCTGCTTCCATCATAAGGTCAGAAGTGGGGATGTTCGCTGATGATCGCACAATGTTCAGTACCATTCGGGACTCCTCAGATACTGAAGCAGTGCCCCCATCCCATGAATGAAAAGAAAAAATACCCATATGATCTTATCAAATCCCTTTTTGAAAATTATTACTGAATCTGCTTCCAATGCTCTTCCAGACAGCGTGCGTTCCAGATCACAAAAACCTGGCTATGTCAGATCAAAATCCCCCTCACCTTGACCCCTCTGGTCCCTTTACAAATTATCTTGAATTTTATAAGTGTAAATATCAGTCAGAGAAGGTAGAACTGGCAGGAGAGTTCAAGGTGGAACTCAGGAAAGAGTCAGAGGGGAGATTGTGGAGAATTTGGTTCAGCGTTGTGTTGCAGCACTGGCACCTTGTGGTGGTAGGTGGTGCTGCAGCCTTGACAAGCACATCTTCACGCAAAGGGGAGTGGAAAATCTGAAGACGACCTGACATTATCCTGCGGTGATGTCCGGGGACTGAGATGACTGATCATCCAACAGCCACAACCATCTTCCTCTGTGCTAGGTATGACTCCAACCGGTGCAGAGTTTTCCCCGATTCCCATTCCCATTGACTTCAGTTTCGCTGGGGCTCCTTGATGCCACACTTGGTCAAATGTGGCCTTGATGTCAAGGGGCAGTCACTCTCACCTCGCCTCGTGAGTTCAGCACTTTTGTCCACGTTTGAACCAAGGCTGTAATGAGGTCAGGAGCTGAGTGACCCTGGTAGAATCCAAACTGGGCGTCAGTGAGCAGGTTATTGTTGAGTGAGTGCCACTTGTTAGCACTGTTCTTCCATCACTGGATGATTAATGAGTGTTCGGTTAAACTCACTGAATAGTGAGAGCAAGTTTTAAATTGCACAGTGCAGAATCCACTAATGCAAGCTGGGGCAAGTGAACCTTTTCAAATAATTTTCTCAGGAAAATAGACAAATGGTTTAAACAAGAGATCAACCAGGTAGCTATAGGAAAAAATATCTTATTTATTGAAGGTGAGATTAAATGTACCTCTGCAGAAAGAAGACAGATATTTGAAGCTTGAGTAAGAGCAAGCTGATGGGGCGGTAATTGGCCGGGTTGGATTTGTCCTGCTTTTAGTGTACAGGACATACCTGCGCAGTTTTCCACATAGCCGGGTAGATGCCAGTGTTGTAGCTGTACTGGAACAGCTTGGCTAGGGGCACAGCAAGTTCTGGAGCACAAGTCTTCAGTACTATTGCTGGAATATTATCAGGGCCCACAGCCTTTTCAATATCCAGTGCCTTCAGCCGTTTCTCGATATCACGTGGAGTGAATTGAATTGGCTGAAGACTGGCATCTGTGATGCTGGGGACCTCCGGAGGAGGCTGAGATGGATCATCCACTCGGCACTTCTGGCTGAAGATTGTTGCGAACGCTTCAGCCTTACCTTTTGCACTGATGTGCTGGGCTCCTGCATCATTGAGAGTGGGGATATCTGTGGAGCCTCCTCCTCCTCCAGTGAGTTGGTTAATCGTCCACCACCATCTTGATGTATCAGGAATGAATTATGAAAAATGTTATCATTGCTCACCTGTATTTACTTCGTTTTATCGAATTTCCCAATCTACCTTAGGCAACTCACCCCCTCATACCTATATAACTGGACTTAATTCCAATTCACTAGTTTCAAACCTATGTATGGCACCCCGGCCAGGATTTTGCGGCCTTGGTGTGATGGATCTGCTCCAGTGATGCGGTGAGCCATTCACCTTGGCGGGACTGGGAGATCCCGCTAGCGGAAGGGGCCGGAAAAGTCCGACCTCAGTCTCAATGCAAAATTCCTGATATTAAGATCAGTCTTCCCCATGTGATCGCTTGCTCTGAGATTACCAATCAGCCCTTGCCTTATTGCCCAACACAAGGTCTAAGATCATTTTTCCATGGCTTGCTCCACTATACCTTGTTCCAGGAACATTTCCAACACGTTCCTTTAACTTTTCCTTCAAACTAACTCGAATCAGACAGCCATTGAATGGTTACAGCGCAGAAGGAAACCATTCGGCCCATCATATCTGTGCCAGCCTTCTGCAAGGGCAACTCAACTGGTGCCATTCCCTCGCCTTCTCCCCTTGAATCCTGCACTTTCTTCCTTTCCAGATAACAATCCAACTCCCTCTTGAAAGCCTCGATTGAACCTGCCTCTACCACACACTAGGCAGCACATTCTAGATACTAACCATTCACTGCGTGAAAAAGTTTCTCATGTCTCCATTGCTTCTTTTGCCAATCCACAGAATCAGAATGACAGAATCACAGTGCAGAAGAGGCCCTTCAGCCCATTGAGCCTGCTCCACCATTCAATATTATCATGGCTGATCATCCAACTCAATAGCCTGCTCCCGCTTTCTCCCCATACCCTTTGATCCCTTTCATCCCAAGAGCTATATCTAACTCCTTCTTGAAAACATACAATGTTTTGGTCTCCACTAGTTTCTGTGGTAGAGAATTCCACAGGCTCACCACTCTCTGCGTGGCCTCTCATCCTCGATCCTTCCGCCCATGGGAACAGTTTCTCCCTATCCGCTCTGTCCCAGACCTGGATCAAATCTCCTCTCGAGCTTCCCTTCTCCCAGGAGAAGAGTCTCGGATTCTCCAATCTATCCACAAAACTGAGGTTCCTCATTCCTGGACCATTCTCGTGAATCTTCTCTGCACTGTCTCTAATGCCTTCACATCCTTACTAAAGTGCGGTGCCCAGAACTGGATACAATACTCCAGCTCAGGTTGAACAAGTGTCTTATACAAGTTCAACATAACCTCCTTGCTCTTGTACTCTACACCCCTATTAATAAAGCCTAGGATACTCTATGCTTTATTAACCAGTCCCTCAACCTGTCCTGACACCTTCAATGACTTATGCACATCTACACCCTTTGTTCCGGCAACCCCTCTACAATTATACCCTGTATTTTGTGTTGTCTCTCTGCATTCTTCCCACCAAGATGAAACACTTCACTCTTTTCTACACTAAATTTCAACTGCCAACCAACTTGTCTATTTCCTTGTGATGTTCGGCACAATCCTCCTCACAGGTCACTAAGCTTCCAAGTTTCGTATCATCCACGACATTTGAGATTAGGCCCTGTACACCAAAGGCTGAGGCCGTTACCATGTATATATCAGGAAGAGCAAGGGTCCCAACACTGACCCCAGGGGAACTCCACTATGAACCTTCCTCCAGTCTGGAAAACATCCATTAGCCACTATTCTCTGTTTCCTGTAACTCAGCCAATTCCGTATCCATGTTGCTACTGTCCCTTTTATCCCATGAGCTCTAACTTTTCTCACAAGTCTGTTGTGTGGCATTTTACCAACTAATTTTGTCAAGTTGATTTGCCCAGTCTGTGTGTAACTCTTTCGAGTTATCAACAGTCCCAGATTGTAACTCTTTCGAGTACATTCATAGTTCTTGGTTTCCGGGAGTGGGACATGAACCCACAACCTTCTGATTCAAAGGCGAGGGTGCTATGAACTGAGCCACAGCTGTAGATTACAGCCCCACATGATTATTGAATTACCTTTGTTACAAGCTTCTCTTGTCTCTTGGTTCCTGCTCTGTCCAATGGTACAGCTACTGTTAGGGGTCTATAAACTAATGCCACTAGCCTTTTTGTATCCTTGCCATTTCTTATTCCCACACTGCTCCTTGAGCCATGCATTCAACTCTCTGATCTGTGTTGGTGCCCATGCCAATTGGAACGTGGCCCAGATAACAATCCAGAGACGGTTGCCATTGTGATTTGCTTTTTGACTTGGGCCCGAGTCCCTCAAACACTCTCAGTAGAATGTCATTCCCGGACCCACCTAAATTGCTGGTTTCTATATGGACCACGACGGCTGGATCTGGCTACCTCCTCCTCCTCCTCCTCCTCCAAATTCATCTTCAGCCTTGAGGAGATGTATTCAACCCTGGTACCAGCCAGGCAACAGAGCCTCTGGAACTCCCTGTTGTTAGTGCGGAGAACGGTATTGATCCTCCGACTGTACTTCCCACTATCATTACTACATTTCTTTTCAGTCACCCTACCTGAATAACTCTCACACTCATTGGCAGCCACAGCTACACACCTGTTGGAAAGATGCAAAGGGCAAGATGTTTTATGCACTTCTAACTGCTTTGTTTAGCTGTCCTGCTACTTACAAAGGCTTAATGTACAAAAAGTCCAGATGCCTCTGTTCTCAGGATTGTAAATCAAAGAAAACTTGACACCAATCCAAGTAAGAAAATATTAGGCCAAGCGATCAAAAGCTCGGTCAATGAAGCAGGTTTTAAGGAGCATCTTAAAGGAGGTCACAGTAAAGTTAATGCCTTCATCTCCACACTAAACGTCACCACCCTCCTTGGGATAGTGAATGGGTAACGTGAAAAAGACCCTATGGGCTGAATGTTGAGGTTGGCTGGTGGGCAGGGATGGGGGGGATCGGATGAGGTCGGGAAGCAGTTTGCCGCCAGCGATCGGCCCCTGACCGCGGTTTCACGCTGGTGGTCAATTAAGGTTGTCCAACAAGAAAGGCGGCTCTTCACTGGTCGGGAAGGGCCAAGCAGGGGTGGGGGCTTGTCGGCCGCTGGGTCCAATGGCGACCCGGCGGCTGGTTTAATAATGGCCCAGGCAGCCCCCGGAAGGCAGCCGTGGAGAGACATCTGCTCCGCTTTGCCCTGATAGATTCGAATGCCGCTGGAGACGCCAAGCAGGAGGGCAGGTCGGGTGGACACTCGGTCACCCGCTTTTGGGATGTGTGCCTTGCGGCCCTGCTGGAGGAGCTGGCTGCCAGGAGGGACACCCTTGTCCCCGGAGATGGGAGGAGGAGGCTGCCGCACCTCACAAAGACAGCCTGGGGAGAGGTGGCAGCATTGGTGAGCAGATATGACATGGTGCGGCACTCCTGGGTGCAGTGCCGGAAGCAGCTCAATGACCTGCTGCACTCAGGAAGGGTGAGTACTGTGTTGGCATGGGTCAGTGTGCTAAAGTTTTAAGATGTGGCTGCCCCCCTGTGAACCTCAGGGGTGTTAGAGTCTGAGTGCCAACTGTAAATGACACCGGAGCTGCCCAAGGGGGTGAGCTCTGGCTGCTTGGACTGAGTGCCTTGTGGCTCAGGGGCCACAACCCAGACATGGTTGAAGGGTGCAATGGTGCTGCATGTAGTAAGTGGACTAATCATTGCTAGTCTGTCCTTTCAGGAGAAGACAAGCCACAGCCAAGCAGAGAGGGCACATACAGGTAGGGGCCTGCCCAACTTCTTGCTGCTCAGCAGGTTCGAGCAATATGTCCTTGAGCTGGAGAGCCAGCACGCTCCCTGTGCAACCGGGCGTGGAGAGGCGGGGGTGCCAGAGGTGAGAGTTTTGGATTGTACAGATATTCTTCACTGATGGGAGCCTCGAATCTAGAGTCCCCCACTGATCACTGAAAGACGACGGCAGATCTCCGTTGTCTCACCAGGGTGCCTGGCATGTGCAATGACAGTGTGATGACTTCAACTAGTGACATATACTTATACATAGGACTTGCAAATGTGATTTGAAGGCATCATGAGCATGAGAGGGCCAGTTCACAGGTGATTTTCTGTTCATTTATGTTTGGTGTATATGTCTGCTGGCGAGGACATCAACACCACTATTGGGAATGTCACAATGATTTCGATGTGACGATAACATTAAATTTGCTTTGGTTCTCATGGCCTGAGTGTGCTTCACCTTGTTTCTTTCTGGTGGAGGGTACGCCAGTCTGTAATGCTGGGCAGTAGTGACTGGATAACTTTATTGCACAGGCATTGAGTGGACTTTGGGTGCAAATGAAAGGGTCATTTCAGACATTCGGGACGGAGGAGGCAGCCCTGGTATGAGGTTGAAGCTGATCTTTGGTAGCCTAGCTGAAGGACCGTTGGATTAAGGCATCCCTGGTTCCCCTGCTTCCCTGGGGGTTACCGAGCTCTGGCTCCAAGCCCTCAGAATTCTCCTCACCGTGCTCCTCTTTGGTCTCACCACTGGATTCACCATCTGTGGCCTGTGTAGCTGCTTCAAGATCCTCTTCCTCCAGCGGGCCCCCATCCCCTGCCAGTGCCAGATACTGGAGAGTGCAGCATGTAAGCACGGTCAGTGACACTCGCTCTGCGGGGAGGGGGGGAGGTGAGGGGGTATTGTAGTTCTCCCACCGAACCAGCCCAAGCATCAGAAGTGCATCTTGAATTGCTGCAAAGCCCCTGGATAGCTCAGCCTGGCTGGCCTCGTCCATATGGTAATGAGTGAAAGTCAATACCCGCCTGAACAGAGCTTCTATCACCAGTTTGACGCAACTGTGGACAGCTGATTGGGAGACTCCACACAGATCCCCCCACTGAACCCTGGATAGAGCCGGAGCCATAGAAGTTGAGGGCCACTGTGACCTTCAGAGCCACTGGCATGGGGCGTCCTCCCACACAGTCGGGGCTGATCTCAGGCCCAATCATCCGGCAAATGGAGGTCATGGTCGCCTTTGAGAGGCGGAGTCTCCTTCGGCATTGCACCTCAGACATATTGAGGTAGTTACATCACCGCCTGTAAACCCTGGCAGCAGGGTAGTGGCGTCTTCTGCAGCCCCTTCCACCTTGGACTACCTGCTGGCCCTGCGCCCCTTGTGCCTGCGCCTCACCTCCCACAGGTCTCTCTCCTAGAAGCTGCACGGGTAGACCTGGTCTCCTGTCCCTTCTGCCCCTCTCCTCCTCCTCAGAGAAGGTGCCACCAGCGGAGACCACTACCCCCATTGCCAGGCTAGCAAAAGGCTGTCTGGTACCAGGAAGGGTCCACGTGGTCGGAGTCTTTAGGGGGCCTTGGAGACACCAATGAATATTGAAATGAAGCCTGGAGATGCTAACAATGAAGCCCCGAAAACAGATGAAGCTGCCAAGTACTAATAAGTCACCAGCAGCAAACTATGTATCAAACTCCCCGTTACTGAGACTGGCAATGTTGCTGACCTTCCTTATCCCGCTTGTGGAGGAGGTTTTTGAGGTTGTTGTCTGTCCGCCTGCCGGTTTTGCCTGTGCGACGAGCGTGAAATCGCACGGGCAACGCAAACTCGCTGTCAGTTGGATTTTTGAGGGCCTTAAGTGGCCTCTTAATTAATGGTGGGCACAGCTCTGGCACCCACGCGCACCCACCAACCGAAATATTGTGCGGGTGCGCGATGACATCAGGACCCTCACCCGACATCATCGCGCGCTCTTTTACACCCGATCGGGTCAGGCGCTCGCCCGCCCGCGGTACATAAAACTCTGCCCTATGAGCAGAATTGTAGAGCGGTGGAGAGATTTAGGGATGGAATTCCTCAGCTCAGAGCCCAGCCAGCTGGAAGCACGGCCACAATCGATGGAGCGATGGAAACCGGTGGATATTAGAAATGCCGGAATTTGAGAAGCGCAGAGATCTTGGACGGTTTTGCAAGTCGCAGAGACAGGAATGGACGAGGCCAGGGAAGGTTTGAAAGCAAAGATGACAATTTTATATTGGAAGCGCTGCGATCTCTAAAATACCTTCACCTTATTCACAAAGGGAGGAAGGGATAAACCAGGGAACTACAGGTCAGTCAGTCTAACCTCAGTGGTGGGGAACCTATTGGAAGCAATCCTGAGGGACAGAATTAATCCACACTTGGAGAGGCAGGGGTTAATCAAGGACAGTCAGCATGGTTTTGTTAAAGGGAGGTCATGTCTGACCAATTTGATTGAATTTTTCGTAGCGGTGACCAGGTGTGTAGATGAGGGCAACGCATTTGACGTAGTCTACTTAGACTTCAGCCAGGCTTTTGATAAGGTCCCGCATGGGAGACTGATAACAAAGGTAAGAGCCCATGGGATCCAAGGCAATTTGGCAAATTGGATCCAGAATTGGCTGAGTGGCAGGAAGCAGAGGGTGATGGTCGAGGGATGTTTTTGTGACTGGATGCCTGTGTCCTTTGGGGTTCCACAGGGATCGGTGTTGGGTCCCTTGCTGTATGTGGTATATATAAATGATTTAGACTTGAATGTAGGAGGGTTGATCAGTAAGTTCGCAGATGACATGAAAATTGGTGGGATGGTAAATAGTGAGGAGGATAGCCTTGGATTGCAGGAGGATATAGTCGGGCTGGTCAGATGGGCTGATCAGTGGCAAATGGAATTTAATCTGGATAAGTGTGAGGTGATGCACTTGGGCAGGACAAACAAGGCAGGAGAATACACGATGAATGGTCGGACCCTGGGAATTACCGAGGATCAGAGGGACCTTGGTGTGCATGTCCACCGGTCACTTAAGGTCGGACGGGTAGTTAAGGTGGTTAAGAAGGCATATGGGATACTTACCTTTATTAGCCGAGGCATAGAATATAAGAGCAGGGAGGTTATGCTGGAACTCTATAAAACACTGGTTAGGCCACAGCTAGAGTATTGTGTGCAGTTCTGGAATCCGCATTATAGGAAGGTGTGATTGCACTAGAGAGAGTGCAGAGGAGATTTACCAGGATGTTGCCTGGGCTGGAGAGTTTTAGTTATGAGGAGAGATTGGATAGACTGGGGTTATTTTCCCTGGAGCAGAGGAGATTGAGGGGGGCCATGTTTGAGGTGTATAACATTATGATGGTAGACAGGAAGGAACTTATCCCCTTGGTGGAGGGATCAATAACCAGGGGGCATAGATTTAAGGTAAGGGGGCAGGAGGTTTAGAGGGGATGTGAGGAAGAATTTTTTCACCCAGAGGGTGGTGGGGATCTGGAACTCACTGCCTGAAAGGGTGGTAGAGGCAGAAACCCTCATAACACTTAAGAAGTATTTGGATGTGCACTTGTGATGCCGTGGCGTACAAGGCCATGGGCCTAGTGCTGGAAAATGGGATTAGAATAGTTAGGTACTTGTTTGACCAGCAAAGACTCGATGGGCCGAAGGGCCTTTTTCTGTGCTGTAGACCTGTATGACTGTATAGCTTTGAAATTTGAGGCCAAGAATGAGCCAGTTTACCTCAGAGACCTGAAGAACTGTGCACTGCTATTTAAATAACAATATCAGGTAGATTAAAAGACATTGAGGTGCAGCAGTTAAAATCCCGATACATTGCAGATTGAGGGGCTGATTGCTCTGGATCTGACTGCAGCATAATCTCACCTACAAAATCAAACCCGACTTTGCAAGTGCGTAAACAACTTGTAATTTCCTCCAGCCCCTCCACCCTCCCTATCTCTGCAACCTCCTCCAGCCCCTACAACCCTCCCTATCTCTGTAACCTCCTCCAGCCCCTACACCCCTCCCTATCTCTGTAACCTCCTCCAGCCCCTACAACCCTCCCTATCTCTGTAACCTCCGCCAGCCCCTACACCCCTCCCTATCTCTGTAACCTCCTCCAGCCCCTACACCGCTCCCTATCTCTGTAACCTCCTCCAGCCCCTACACCCCTCCCTATCTCTGTAACATCCTCCAGCCCCTACAACCCTGCCTATCTCTGTAACTTCCTCGAGTCCCTACAACCCTCCCTATCTCTGTAACCTCCTCCAGCCCCTACAACCCTCCCTATCTCTGTAACCTCCTCCAGCCCCTACAACCCTCCCTATCTCTGTAACCTCCTCCAGCCCCTACAACCCTCCTATCTCAGTAACCTCCTCCAGCCCCTACACCCCTCCCTATCTCTGTAACCTCCTCCAGCCCCTACAGCCCTCCCTATCTCTGTAACCTCCACCAGTCCCTACAACACTCCCTATCTCTGTAACCTCCTCCAGCCCCTACAACCCTCCCTATTTCTGTAACCTCCTCCAGCCCCTACAGCCCTCCCTATCTCTGTAACCTCCTCCAGCCCCTACAACCCTGCCTATCTCTGTAACTTCCTCCAGCACCTACTGCCCTCCCTATCTCTGTAACTTCCTCCAGCCCCTAGAACCCTCCCTATCTCTGTAACCTCCTCCAGCCCCAACAACACTCCTGATTTCTGTAACCTCCTCCAGCGCCTAAAACACTCCTTATCCCTGCAGCCCCTACACCCCTCCCTGTCTTGGTAACCTTCTCCAGCCCCTACAACTCACACTATCTCTGTATCCTCCGGCAGCCCCTACAACCCTACCTCTGTAACCTCCTCCAGCCCTACCGCCTTCCCTATCCCTTTAACTTCCTTCACCCTACTACTCTGTCTATCTCTGTAACCTCCTCCGGCACCTACAACCCTCCCTATCTCTGCAAACTCCTGCAGCACCTACAACCCTCTGAGATCTCTGCGCTCCTCCAATACTGGCCTATAGAGCATCCCCCCGATTCCTATCACTCCGCCATTGGCTGGCTGGGACCTAAGGTCTGGGATCCCATCCCCAATCTTCTCCACCCTGATTTCCTGCTTTAAGGCACTTCTGATGGCCGACCTCTTTGACCAAGCCTTCAGCCACCTGTCCCTCACGTCTTCTACGGTGACCCGGGGTCACATTTTGTCTCAGGTTGTTCTTTTGAACAAGGCAAGGCTGAGTAAATCTCCTTCCTCATACACAGAACAATAAAATGGTTTCATCCCATTCACGCCTGAGCAGGTTACAAGGCTGAGCAAATCCCTTCCCACATACACGGAACAGGTGAATGGCTGCTCTCCATTGTGCGCTCACCAATACTTCAGGAGGTTAGGATGCTGAACGAGTCCCTCCCTACGCACAGAACAATGAGACAGCTTCTCTGTGCTGTGCAGCTGCAGATGCTCCAGCAGCTCGCAAGGCTGAATGGATCGTGTCGCACTCACGAGACAGGCTTCTCTCCGACATGAATTCACAGCCGCCAAGGGCAAGCGAATCCCTTCTCCCACACGGAGCAGGCGAGCAGGAGCTCACTGTGGCGGCTGCACTCAATGTCCAACTTTGAGAGATGATTGAATCCTTTCCCCCGGTCACTATGTTTATACATGGGGTGGACAAGCCCCTGCTTTGCACTGGAACAGGAGGAGGCCATTCAACCCCTCTCAAGCCTATTACACAGGAACAGGAGGAGGCCATTCAGCCCCTTGAGGCTGCTACATGGGAAAAGGAGGAGGCCATTGAGCCCCTCCTGAGCCAATTACACAGGAACGAGAGGAAGCCATTCATCCCTTTGAGCCTGCTACACAGGAACAGGAGGAGGCCACTCAGCCCCTCGAGCTTGTTACACAGCAACACCAGGAGGACATTCAGCCTTTTGAGCCATTTACATAGAGGCAGGAAGAGGCCAATCAGCCCCTTGAGCCTGTTACAGGAACAAGAGGTGGTCATTCAGCCCCTCCAGCCTATTACACAGTAACAGGAGAAGGCCATTCAGCCCCTCGAGCCTGCTCCACCAGTCAATAAGATCTTGGTTGATCAGGTTGTGGTCTCAACTCCACTTCCCTCTTTGTCCCCCATAACCCGTGACTCCATTTTTGATCAAAAGTCTGTCTAACACAGCCTTGAATATATTCAATAACTCAGTCTTCACTGCTCTCTGAGGGAGAGAATTCCACAAACTAATGACCCTGTGAAAGTAGAAATTCCTCCTCGTCTCCGTCTCAGATGGGAGGCTTCTAATTTTGAAACTGTGCCCCCAATTCTAGATTCCCCCACGAGGGGAAACATCCTCTCAGCATCCAAACTGTCAAGAGCCCCCTCAGAATCTGATATGTTTCAATAAGATCACCTCTCATTCTTCTAATCTCCAATGGATATGGGCCCAACCTACTCAACCTTTCCTCATAAGACAAACTCTTCATCCCAGGAATCAGCTGAGTCAACCTTCTCTGAACTGCTTCCAGTTCAAGTATATCCCTCTTTAAGTAAGGTGACCAAGTCTGTACTGTACACAGTATTCTAGGTGTGGTCTCGACAATGCCCTGTACAATTGTAGTGAGCATGTCCTCTTATTCTAGGCTCCCTGCACCAACTGTTTAAGCTTCCCTATATTTACCCTATCAATTCCTTTCAAAATCATAAAAACTCCAATCAAATCACCCTTTAATCGTCTGTTCTCTGGGGAAATGCAAGCCCAGGTTATGCAATCTCAACACCTGATGTAACCTTTCAAACCTTGGTAAAATTCTGGGAAACAGCACTGCACTCCTTCCAAGGCTGATATCTCCAACATGTGGTGCCCATCAGTACACACAGTACTGCTGATGTGATCTAACTAGGCTTTTGTATAAATGGAGCAAATTATCCAATTCAAGTACCAGCTTAACTTATCTCCTAAGCACATGAACAATTTGCCTTCAGTTCCTCAATCCTTGTTAATTTTTAGCTAATAGTCTCTCATGTGGAACTTTCTTGAATGCCTTTTGGTAATACGGAGCTCGAGTGTTGGTGAGCAGAGGGAAATGATGTCAACAGTCTTCATCTCACACTCATCAGGACAGATGACAGAACACAGAATTTCAACGGCAACAATGTTCTATACTGTATGAGTAAAAGCGTGCTGATTGGTTGGCCGTTGGACTCTGATTGGTCACGGCCTTGCCACGGAGAATGCACCAGGGAGCAGTTATCCCACAAACCTATCAGATGCTTTCTGTTAAGCCATATAAACTACATTGCTAGACATTCCCCAACCTGGTTACTTCCCTGAATGATTGAATGAGGTTGCAAGGGATAATCTTTCCTTTACAAATCCAGGTTGACTCTCTCCAATCAGCTCAATAAGGGGCCAGTCACTTTGTCCTTTATGGTAGATTTCAATAACTTCCTCACAGTTGTTAAACTAACAGATCGAAAATACTCCACTTCTTCTGATTCACCTTCCTCCAGTAATGGAGTCACACATGCAATTTTTGAATCTGAATTGACAATTCCGGAACCAAAAGGACTTTAGGAGATTATAGTCTGGGCATCTGCCATTTCCTCACTTACTCTCTTCCAAACCCTGGGTTAGAAACCATTTGGTTCAGGGGATGGGTCACCCTTTGTACTTTTTCTCATTAAGATTTTGACCAGGTTGCTATCTTGTGCTTTATCTCATCCCATGAGAGTTAGCCTCACCAAAACCTAGGATCTTAGTCAATGTTTAGGTTCTCCTTTTGAAACCCAGCCTCAAATCTGATTGTGTTATGATTACCATTAGGTACATGTTCCCAGAGTGTTAGTTATTAGCTCGGTCTAGCTCATTACTAAATATGCTAAGGCCTGACTCAAGAAATTTATTCTTTTCCTGGCCTCACCACTCTGTCCTTCCCAATTAAAGTCTGCCACGAGTCTCTGTTCTTGCTACAATCTCTGTATTCTCCCCTCCATTGCTCCAAACAGGGGCAAGGATAGCAATTCCCATTCCTGCTTTAAGTCCAGTCTCGTTCCCCAGTTTAACCATGGCATCTCCAATGATTGCTTTCCATTACCTATCCCACCACCCCCTCCCCCCCTTCTCACTAATGCTGTTTCAGTATCTTTAATCAATGAGGCTAACCTCTCAGCCACACTGCCCCTTAACCTTCTCTTCTCTAGGGAGGGGAGAGAGAGACATTGAGGGTGTGGTGATTGTGGAGATGAGCAGATAATCAAAAGATGTCACAGACAAAAGGGTCAAAGAGGTGTCAAAGGTGGTGACATTTGTCTGAGAAAAGTGCTAATTAAGAATGGAAGACAGGATATTCAAAGTACAGCTCTAGTGGGGGTGGGGTGGAAAGGCTAACAAGGTTTTAGTTTAGATTTAAAAATAATGGAAATAGGTGGGGAAAGAAGAATCTATATAAATTATTGAAAAAAAAGGGGGGGGTGGGTGGGTGGGGTGGGGGGGAGGAAGAAACGAGGTGGGGATGGGGGGAGGGGGAGTTTAAGATCTAAAGTTGTTGAATTCAATATTCAGCCCGGAAGGCTGTAAAGTGCCTAGTCAGAAGATGAGTTGCTGTTCCTCCAGTTTGCGTTGGGCTTCACTGGAACAATGCAGCAAGCCAAGGACAGACATGTGGGCAAGAGAACAGGGTGGAGTGTTAAAATGGCAAGCGACAGGGAGGTTTGGGTCTTTCTTGTGGACAGACCGCAGGTGTTCCGCAAAACGGTCGCCCAGTTTGCGTTTGGTCTCTCCAATGTAGAGGAGACCGCATTGGGAGCAACGAATGCAGTAGACTAAGTTAGGGGAAATGCAAGTGAAATGCTGCTTCACTTGAAAGGAGTGTTTGGGCCCTTGGACGGTGAGGAGAGAGGAAGTGAAGGGGCAGGTGTTACATCTTCTGCGTGGGCATGGGGAGGTGCCATAAGTGGGGGTTGAGGAGTAGGGGGTGATGGAGGAGTGGACCAGGGTGTCCCAGAGGGAACGATCCCTACGGAATGCCGTCGGGGGGGTGAAGGGAAGATGTGTTTGGTGGTGGCATCATGCTGGAGTTGGCGGAAATGGCGGAGGATGATCCTTTGAATGCGGAGGCTGGTGGGGTGATAAGTGAGGACAAGGGGGACACTATCATGTTTCTGGGAAGGAGGAGAAGGCGTGAGGGAGGATGCGCGGGATATGGGCTGGACACGGTTGAGGGCCCTGTCAACGACCGTGGATGGAAAACCTCGGTTAAGGAAGAAGGAGGACATGTCAGAGGAGCTGTTTTTGAAGGTAGCGTCATCAGAACAGATGCGACGGAGGCGAAGGAACTGAGAGAATGGGATGGAGTCTTTACAAGAAGCGGGGTGTGAGGAGCTGTAGTCGAGGTAGCTGTGGGAGTCGGTAGGCTTGTAATGGATATTGGTGGACAGTCTATCATCAGAAATTGAGACAGAGAGGTCAAGGAAGGGAAGAGAAGTGTCAGAGATGGACCATGTGAAGATGATGGAGGGGTGGAGATTGGAAGCAAAATTAACAAGTTTTTCCAGGTCCCGACGAGAGCATGAAGCAGCACCGAAGTAATCATCGATGTACCGGAGACAGAGTTGTGGGAGGGGGCTGGAGTAGGACTGGAACAAGGAATGTTCCACATACCCCATAAAGAGACAGGCATAGCTGGGGCCCATGCGGGTACCCATAGCCACACCTTTTATTTGGAGGAAGTGAGAGGAGTTAAAGGAGAAATTGTTCAGTGTGAGAACAAGTTCAGCCAGACGGAGGAGAGTAGTGGTGGATGGGGATTGTTGGGGCCTCTGTTCAAGGAAGAAGCTAAGGGCCCTCAGACCATTCTGGTGGGGGGTGGAGGTGTAGAGGGATTGGACATCCATGGTGAAGAGGAAGCGGTTGGGGCCAGGGAACTGGAAATTGTTGATGTGACGTAAGGTGTCAGAGGAATCACGGATGTAGGTGGGAAGGGACTGGACAAGGGGAGAGAGAAGGGAGTCAAGATAACGAGAAATGAGTTCCGTGGGGCAGGAACAGGCTGACACGATCGGTCTGCCAGGACAGTTCTGTTTGTGGATTTTGGGTAGGAGGTAGAAGCGGGCCGTCTGAGGTTGGGTGACTATCAAGTCGCTGATTTCACATCACACTGCTCTCATTACACAACACACCACTTTTATTTCAAACCACACTGCTCTGATATCACACCACGGCACTCTAATTTCAGAGCACACCACTCTGATTTCACATGACCTAACTTTGATTTCACATCACAGCGCTGATTTCACATCACTTTTCTCTGATTTCATACTGCTCTGCTCTGGTTTCACTACATACCACTCTGATTTCACATCACACTGTGCTCATTTCACACATGACCACTCCGATTTCAATCCATACCTCTCTGCTTTCATTATACACCACTCTGATTTCACTACACATAACTCTGATTTCACTACACTTCACTCTGCTTTCACTTCACACCACTCGGGTTTCACTACCCACCACCATGATTTCATACCACAATGTGCTGATTTCACCCACATTGCTCTGATTTCACACACTTCTCTGACTTCCCTACATTTCACACCACACCATTCTGATTTCACACAATAATGCTGTGAATTCACTATTTACTGCACTGATTTATAGGCACACTGCTCTGATTTCCCAACACACCTTACTGATTTAAGTACACCCCCTCTGATTTCACACCAGATGACTCTGATTTTTACACCAAATCACTTTGATTTCAATACACACTGATCTGATTTCACACCACGCTGCTCTAATTTCACAACACATCACTCTGATTCCACACCACACTGCTCTGATTTCACACCACACTGCTCTGATTTCACACCACACTGCTCTGATTTCACAGCACACCATTCTGATTTTACTACACACTGAAGTCATATCACATTGCTCTGATTTCACACCACATTGTTTTCTTTAACTAACCACTGCTCTGATTTCACACCAGACCACTCTGATTTCACATCATACTGCTCTGAATTGACACCACACTGCTCTGATTTCACACCACGCTGCTCTGATTTCACTGCACACCACTCTAATTTCACACCACACTGCTCGATTTCACACCATGCTACTCTGATTTCACACCACACCGATTTCACACCACACTATTCTGATTTCACACCACATTGTTTGATTTCACTAAGCATTGCCCTGATTTCACACTGCCGTGCTCTGATTTCACATCACCCCGCTATGATTCCACATCACGCCACTGATTTCACATTATACTGCTCTGAGTTCAGTACACACTGCTCTGATTTCACAACACACCACAGATTTCACTACACACCACGCCAATTTCACACCACACTGCTGATTTTACACCACACTGCTTGATTTTACACCATGCTGCTCTGATTTCACACCACTCTGCTGTTATTACACACCACACCAATCTGACTTCACACCACGCTGCTCTGATTTCACAACAAACAGCTTTGGTTTCGCACAACACTACTCTGATTTCACACATTTCCTTGATTTCACATCACCACACCAAAATTTCACACCACAAGACTCTGATTTCACATCATACTGCTCTGAGTTCACTACACATTGCTCTGATTTCACAAAGCAAGACACTGATTTCACTACACACCTTGCCAATTTCGCACCACACTGAATCACGGTGCAGAAGAGGCCCTTCGGCCCATCGAGTCTGCAACGACCCATGAGAAACACCTGACCTACCTACCTAATCCCATTTACCAGCACTTGGCTCATAGCCTTGAATGTTATGACGTGCTAAGTGCTCATCCAGGTACTTTTTTAAGGATGTGAGGCAACCCGCCTCCACCACCCTCCCAGGCAGCGCATTCCAGACTATCACCACCATCTGGGTGAAAAGGTTTTCCTTACACCCCCTAAGCCTCCAGCCACTCACCTTGAATTTATGTCCCCTCGTGACTGACCCTTCAACTAAGGGGAACAGCTGCTCCCTATCCACCCTGTCCATGCCCCTCATAATCTTGTACACCTTGATCAGGTCACCCCTCAGTCTTCTCTGCTCCAATGAAAACAAACCAAGTCTATCCAACCTCTCTTCATAACTTAAATGTTTCATCCCAGGCAACATCCTGGTGAATCTCCTCTGCACCCCCTCCAGTGCAATCACATCCTTCCTATAATGTAGCGACCAGAACTGCACACATTACTCCAGCTGTGGCCTCATCAAGGTTCTATACAACTCCAACATGACCTCCCTACTTTTGTACACTCAACCTCACTGTTAACCACCCGACCAATCTTTGTGTCATCCGTAAACCTACTAATCCTACCCCCCACATAGTCATCTATGTCGTTTATATAAATGACAAATAATAGGGGACCCCGCACAGATCCCTATGGTATGCCACTGGACACTGGCTTCCAGTCACTAAAGCATTCTTCTGACATCACCGTCTGTCTCCTACAACTAAGCCAATTTTGAATCCGTCTTATCAAATTACCCTGTATCCCATGTGCATTTGCCTTCTTTATAAGTCTCCCATGTGGGACCTTGTCAAAGGCTTTGCTGAAAACCATATAAACTACACCAACTGCACTACCCTCATCTACACATCTGGTCACCTCCTCAAAAAATTCAATCAAATTTGTTAGGCATGACCTCCCTCTGACAAAGCCATGCTGACTATCCCTGATCAAACCTTGCCTCTGCAAGTGGAGATAGATTCTCTCCTTCAGGATTTTCTCTAATAGTTTCCCTACCACTGACGTGAGGCTCACTGGTCTGTAGTTCCCTGGCTTATCTCTACAACCCTTCTTAAATAACAGAACCACATTAGCTGTTCTCCAGTTCTCTGGCACCTCACCCGTGGCCAGAGAGGAATTAAAAATTTGGGTCAGAGCCCCTGTGATCTCCTCCCTTGCCTCCCTCAGCAGTCTGGGACACAAATCATCCCGACCTGGAGATTTGTCCACTTTTAAGCCTGCCAACACCTCCAATACCTTGTCACTCCCTATATCAAGAACCTCGCAGTCTTTCTCCCTGAGTTTGATACCTTCATCCCCATTCTCTTGGGTGAAGACGGATGAGAAGTATTCGTTCAACGCTCTACTGGTGTCCTCTGGCTCCACCCATAGATTGCCCCCTTGGTCCCTAATGGGCCCTACTCTTTCCCTGGTTATCCTCTTCCCATTGATATACTTATAGAATATCTTGGGATTTTCCCTACTTTTACCAGCCAGAGCTTTCTCATATCCCCTCTTTGCTCTCCTAATTGCTTTCTTAAGCTCCACCCTGCACTTTCTGTACTCCACTAATGCCTCTGCTGATTTGATTCCCTTGTATCTGCTAAAAGCCTCTCCTTTCTTTATCATCTTATCCTGAATATCTCTGGTCATCCATGGTTCTCTGGGCTTGTTACTCCTTCCTATCACCCTAGAGGGAACATGTTGAACCTGTACCCTCCCCATTTCCTTTTTGAACACCCCCCACTGTTCCTCTGTAGATTTCCCCACAAGTAGCTGTTCCCAGTCTACCTTGGCCAGATCCTGCCTTATTTTACTAAAACGCATTCTCCCCCAATCCAAAACAGTTTTTTGCAACTTGTCTATTTCTTTGTCCATAACAAACTTAAACTGTACCATGTTGTGGTCACTATCACTAAAATGCTCGCCCACCACCACCTCAGCCACCTGACCGGCTTCATTCCCCAGAATTAGGTCCAGCACTGCACCGTCCCTTGTTGGACCCTCTACATATTAACCTAAAAAGTTCTCCTGTACACATTTCAAGAAATCCACTCCATCCAAGCCCTTAACACTATGTCTATCCCAATTAATGTTGGGAAAGTTGAAATCACCCAATATAAATACTCTATTGTTATTGTTTTTACACACCTCCACAAATTGTGAGCATATTTGCTCCTCAATTTCCCAATGACTATCTGGGGGTTTATAATAAACACCTAACAATGTGGCTGCCCCTTTTTTATTCCTAATCTCTACCCACAAAGCTTCATTCGATGCCCCCTCCAAGATATCATCTCTCCTTACTGCAGTAGCTAACTCCTCAACTAATAATGCAACACCTCCTCCTCTTTTACCCCCTCCCCTGTCTCGCCTGAAGATTCTATATCCCGGAATGTTGAGCTGCCAATCCTGCCCCTCCCTCAACCACGTCTCAGTGATGGCTACTATATCACAATTCCACGTGTCAATCCTGAACCTTAACTCATCCGTTTGACGTGTAATACCCCTGGCATTAAAGAGGAGGCCATCCAGCCTTGCCTTACTCCCTTGAAACTTAATGCAGCTATACTCCCTCTGACTTGATTGTTTTACTGTATTATGATGTGCCCCTCTTCTGCTAACATTGTGTCCCCTCCCCCTGCCGAATTAGTTTAAACTCCTCCCAACAGCACTAGCAAACCCGCCCACAAGGATGTTAGTCCCGCTCTTGTTCAGATGTAGACCATCTCGCTTGTACAGGTCCCACCTTCCCCAGAAATGGTCCCAGTGATCCAGGAATCTAAAACCCTCCCTCCTGCACCAACTCTTAAGCCACGTATTCATCTGCCCTCTTCTCCTATTTCTGTGCTCGCTAGCACGTGGCACTGGGAGTAATCCAGAGATTACTTGCTTTTTAGTCTATTGCCTAACTCCCTGAATTCTTAATGCAAGATCTCATTCCTCTTTCTACTTATGTGCCATGACCTCTGCCTTATCACCCTCCCCCTTCAGGATGCCATGCAGCCATTCAGTGACACCCGGACCCTCTGATTTCGCAATACAGCACTTGGATTTCACACCACACCACTCTGATTTCACAGCATGCTGTGCTGATTCCACTACACACTGCTGATTTCATACCACACTGCTCTTATTTGACACCACACTGCATTTATTTCATACCACATCACTTTGATTTCACACTATACTGATTTCACTGCACACCACTCTGATTTCACATAACACTGCTCGATTTCACACCATGCTACTCTGATTTCACACCACACTGCTTTGTTTTCACACCATGCCACTTTGATTTCACACCACATTGCCTTGATTTCACTCCACACCACTTTGATTTCACGACACACCACTCTGATGTCACACCACACCGCTCTGGTTTCATAACCACAATGCACTAATTTCACACCACACCACTCTGATTTCACGCTGCACCTCTCTGATTTCATTAAGTAGCACTCTGATTTCACAATGCGCTATGCTGATTCCATTACACACTGTTGATTTCACACCACACTGCTCTGATTTGACACCACATTGCTCTGATTTCATACTACACCGCTTTGATTTCACACAACGCTGCTCTGATTCCACTACACAGAACTCTGATTTCACATCATGCTGCTCCGATTTCACAACACGCTGCTCTGAATTCACACACCACCCTGATTTCACACCAAACTGCTATGATTTCGCACCACACTGCTCTGATTTCACACCACATTGCCTTCATTTCACTACACACCATTTTGATTTCACACCACACTACTCTGATTTCACTCCACACTGCTTTGATTTCACTACACACCATTCTGTCACACCACACTGCTCTGATTTTATACCAAACTGCACTTATTTCACACAAAACCACTTTGATTTCACACCACATCACTCTGATTTCACTACACACCACTCTGATTTCACACCACACCACTCCAGTTTCACTACATACTATTCTGATTTCACACACTGTGCCGATTTGACACCACACTGCTCTGATTTCACACGCCACACTGTTCGCGCTACACACTGCTCATATTCCCCAACTCTCTCAATTACAGTATAAATTGTTGTTTTCCCCTTATATTGGTATTCTTGAAAAGTGTCCTGATGAGTGAAAGACAAAAAGTTTCAACATGTCTTTTTTCAGCATAACTCGAGAGCAAGGGTCCCAACACTGACCCCAGGGGAACTCCACTGCAAACCTTCCCCCAGTCTGAAAAACATCCATTAGCCACTACTCTCTGTTTCCTGTCACTCAGCCAATTCCGTATCCATGTTGCTGCTGTCCCTTTTATTCCATGAGCTCTAACTTTTCTCACAAGTCTGTTGTGTGGCATTTTACCAACTAATTTTGTCAAGTTGATTTGCCCAGTCTGTGTGTAGATTACAGCCCCACATGATTATTGAGTTACCTTTGTTACAAGCTCCTCTTGTTTCTTGGTTCCTGCTCTGTCCGATAGTACAGCTACTGTTAGGGGTCTATAAACTAATGCCACTAGCCTTTTCGTATCCTTGCCATTTCTTATTCCCACACTGCTCCTTGAGCCATGCATTCAACTCTCTGATCTGTTGGTGCCCATGCCAATTGGTACGTGACCCAGATAACAATCCAGAGATGGTTGCCATTGTGATTTGCTTTTTGACTTGGGCCCGAGTCCCTCAAACGCTCTCAGTAGAATGTCATTCCCAGACCCACCTAAATTGCTGGTTTCTATATGGACCATGATGGCTGCATCTGGCTACCCCCTCCTCCTCCTCCTCAAATTCATCTTCAGCCGTGAGGAGATGTATTCAACCCTGGTACCAGCCAGGCAACAGAGCCTCTGGAACTCCCTGTTGTTAGTGCGGAGAACGGTATTGATCCCCCGACTGTACTTCCCACTATCATTACTACATTTCTTTTCGGTCACCCTACCTGAATAACTCTCACACTCATAGGCAGCCACAGCTACACACCTGTTGGAAAGATGCAAAGGACAAGATGTTTTATGCTCTACTAACTGCTTTGTTTAGCTGTCCAGCTACTTACAAAGGCTTAATGTACAAACCGTCCAGATGCCTCTGTTCTCAGGATTGTAAATCAAAGAAAACCTGACACCAATCCAAGTAAGAAAATATTAGGCCAAGCGATCAAAAGCTTAGTCAATGAGGTAGATTTTAAGGAGCGTCTTAAAGGAGGTCATGTTGTTCTAACCCAGTCAGTAATTGTTGTCATATAAAACTGTTTATATTTCCATATGCACTAAGTACTCCATGCCAACAGGTTGTGGTTCCTCTTCTTTCAGGTACCATGGTCTAAGAACTCATTGGTGACCATGGGCTTCTATTGGATTGGTCCATGGTTATGTTTGGCAAAATACTGCAGTGGTTTGCCACTGCCTTCTGCATTATGGCTAACCAGGAAACTGTCCCACTCTCACCACCTGCTATCAGATGCATTGGAAGCATTTCCAGGCCAGGATTTTTACCTTGATGGGTGGATGTGGCAGGCTGGTCCGGGAACGGTCATGAGGCTGACCACTGACTGTGATTTCACACTGTCTGGCTGTTAATCGGCCAGCCGGCATGAAACACATGCAACAGCACTCAGGGCTGCTGGTGTGGTGGTGGGAGAAGGGCGAGCGAGGAAGTTCATGCATGCATGTGCTTGCCTGCAAGGAAAGCTCTCTGAGGCACAGTGCTACCTGAGGGAGCTGAAGATTTTCAAAATCAGAAATCAAAAAAATTACCACTGTTAAAAACATGCCCCCTCATGAGCAGCGACATGTTATTAAGGAAATTTAAACATTTTTATTCAATTTTTGTTTGCTTTTGGAAATCTCATCCCCGCCGTGGATGAGGTTTCCTAAAAAATCCAAAGGCCGCTTGGCCTTTTTACCCGCTCACCAACCGTGAGGTTGGATGGGCAGTGAAAAACTTCAGTCAATTATTACTTTAATGGCCTTGATAAGCCTATTAATTGTAGGTGGGCAGGCTGCTGACTCTCATGCATGCCCACCGACTGAAATATCATGCGACTGTGCAATGATGTTGGGTCGCTCGCCCAATGTCATCGTGCATCATTTTATGCTCGAGCGGGTCAGCTCGATGTCTGCTCAGTGCAAATTTCTGCCCATTATGAACGCACCTTTCATGTCCATGAAATCTTGAGGTTGGAGGTTATGACTGAAATTGTAAAATGGCCCATGACGGGATGGACATTAACTAGATCCTTAAAGCCACATCATGTTCATCTCAGTCACATCGCCTGTGTGAATATGCACCTAGAAGCACAGTGTGATGTTAAGGAGCCCTCATCCAGGTGGACAGTATTAAATAAAAAAGCGGCTCACACTATATTTAGAATTGGCTCCAAAGGCCGGTTATCTTACTCCTGAGTAACACGGTTGTGGCGTTGTACACACATGGCAGTCTGAGCACTAATAAAGTGCACCAATACATCACCTTTGCATGCAGTAAAACATCCCAAGGTGCTTCACAGGAATGTAAATCGGACTTAACACCGAGTCACTGAATACTTACAGCGCATTGTGTCTACACCAGCTCTCTGTAGAAGTGGTGCGACTCCCCTGACCTTTGCCCGTATCCCTGCACATTCTCCCTTTTCAATAACCTTCCAATTCCCTCTCGATTGATCCTGCCTCCACCACAATCTCAGGCAGCATATTCGAGATCCTAACCGCTCGCTGCGTGAAAAAGTTTCTCCCCATGTCAACATTGCTTCTTTTGCCAATCCCCTTAACTGTGTGCCCTCTGGTTCTTGATCCTTCTTGGCAGTGGGAATAGTTTTTCCCCATCCACTCTGTCCAGGCCCCCTCATGCTTTGCATAGCTCTGTCAACTCTCACTTCAGCCTTCTCTTCTCCAAGAAAAACAGTCATAACTCCTCCAATCTAATGACGTAACTGAAGTAGACATTAGGAGACATCATCATCAATGGCCAAGAGAGGTATTGCCTAATGGGAACTCAGTAGTGGAGAACCGGTTTGAATTAATGGGGTTTGACTGTCTGGAGTGGGGGCCTCGAAGCTGACTCTGTGGTGAGGGTGGGACCCTCGGAGCCCTGGCTGTGACTTACCCTTCACAGGATAACAAATAACCATTTGGACGGGCCAGCCTCCGAGTATCCCTTACAACCTGACTTTGATACTCAGGGTGGTTTCCATCAATTGTCTGTAAACTTCCCCGGCTCACTCCCTGGCATTGACTTGCCGAGGAGGGGTTAACTTCTCAATTCCAGCTGCTTGTCGCAGAGAGACACTCGGATTACACAAATCATCGGAGCTGACCTCATTTCAGGAGCCACCCCAGTCCCTGGAGGCAAGAGGAATGTGAGAGGCTGAACAGTCTGAGTCCTTTCTGTGTGTCGGTGAGATGCTGTGCCCAGGTGTTCCAGCACGTCCTCATTGTGACAGTAAACAGCCTAATGTTTCTGTCCCACAAACAAGGCTCCTTGTGACATTCAGTCCAGGTGTCCGCAGGGGATTCGAACATAGAGTCAGTAACATCACTGAGCCTTTTAACTCCTTGTGGTCATTTCTGATCCTGAAGTATTGGTGTGAAAGACGGAGAAAGAGGAAATGGTTCTTCCAACACACCATCCTTACATGATGCCAGGGCTGTGCCCGTCACACTTGGACCTGTTCACCCCCTCTGGACTGTGTAGCTCAGAGCTGCACTAAGTCAGGCTGAAGTTCCAATGTCTCTTCACGTCCTTCCTGTCTTTTGGCCTCGTCCTACCAGGTCCTTATGTGAGCCTGGCTGATTGCTCTACCAGCCTATCCTGTGTTTTGCATTAATGGGCAAAGTCAAGGGGCCGGGTGGACAACTCACTTCACCCCCCAATCTTCTCCCATCCCAGTGCCAGATGACACTTAGCCTATTCCTTGGCTTGCGCTAGATGGAGAATTCCTGGCTGCTTGATTGGTGAATGTCAAACCGCAGGAGAATAGAGTCCACCAATACCTGCGCTCCCGCAATTCCAGCCTCTTCATTCTTCCCGATTTCCATCCCGCTCCCATTGGCCTTCACAGCCTTCAGCCGTGTGGGGCTGTAAGTCCAGGAGTTCCCTCCTGATCCTTCCCACCCCTCTCTCTCCTCCTTTAAGATGTTCTTTAAGACTAATCTCTTTCACCAAGCCTGTGGGTCACCTGTCAGGAATCACTCTATTTGTGGCTGTGTTCATTTTGTTTCATTGACAATCTGCCAAAGTGCCATGGGAGGCATCAATTACATTAAAGGTGCTTTTAAATACAAGTTGTTGCTGTTGTTCTGACACTCTTCCTCTTCCCTGTGTTTAGCTGCATTGCCTACAGGACATACCCTTTGGGAAGCTATCTGCATGGTGTGTCACGCTCATGGAGTTGCATTTGAATAGTGCCTTTCACAACCTCAGGACAGACCAAAGGCCTTTACAGCCAAGAAATTAGTTTTGAACTGTGGCCGTCATTGTAATTCCGCAATGTCAGCAGGTCAATGTGTGCACAGCAAGCTCCCACAAATAACACTGCAGTTGATGACCAGCTCATCTAAGTGATGTTGCTTGAGAGATCGATATGGCCTCCATGATGCAGCGAGAATGTCCACCTGCTTTCTTCCAATAGTGGGCGCAGGATCTTTTACATCCACCTAAGAGGGCAGGCAGGTTCCTCAGGTGTAATGGCTCATCAAACAGATGGTTGCTCCGACAGTGCGGAGCTCTCTCAGTCCAGACCCTCCGACAACGTGGTGCTCCCTAAGTACTGACCCTCTGACAGTGCAGCAGTCCCTCAGTATTGACCCTCCAACAGTGCAGCACTCCCTCAGTACTGACCCTCCGACAGTGCAGCACTCCCTCAGTACTGACCCTCCAGCAGTGCAGCACTCCCTCAGTACAGACCCTCCACCGTGTGGCACACCATCAATACTGACCCTCTGATAGCACATCAGTCACTCAGTACTGACCCTCCAACAGTGCAGCACTCCCTCAGTACTGACCCTCCAACAGTGTGACACCCCATGAGTACTGATCCTATGAAAATACAGCACTCCCTCAGAACTGGCACTATGGCAGTGAAGCACTCACACAGTACTGGCTCTATGACAGTGCAGCACTCCCTCAGTACTGACCCTATGACAGTGCAGCACTCCCTCAGTACTGGCCCTATGACAGTGCAGCACTCCCTCAGTACTGACCCTATGACAGTGCAGCACTCCCTCAGTACTGACCCTCTGACAGTGCAGCACTCCCTCAGTACTGACCCTCTGACAGTGTGACACCCCATGAGTACTGATCCTATGAAAATACAGCACTCCCTCAGAACTGGCACTATGGCAGTGAAGCACTCCCTCAGTACTGGCTCTATGACAGTGCAGCACTCCCTCAGTACTGACCCTATGACAGTGCAGCACTCCCTCAGTACTGGCCCTATGACAGTGCAGCACTCCCTCAGTACTGACCCTATGACAGTGCAGCACTCCCTCAGTACTGACCCTCTGACAGTGCAGCACTCCCTCAGTACTGACCCTCTGACAGTGCAGCACTCCCTCAGTACTGGCCCTATGACAGTGCAGCACTCCCTCAGTACTGACCCTATGACAGTGCAGCACACCCTCAGTACTGGCTCTATGACAGTGCAGCACTCCCTCAGTACTGGCCCTATGATGGTGCAGCACTCCCTCAGTACTGACCCTCTGACAGTGCAGCACTCCCTCAGTACCGGCCCTATGGCAGTGCAGGCTCTGTTAGTGCTGATATTGGGTTTGTTTCTTGGCTTGGCTGTCTGGAGTGGCATCCTCATACCAACAAACCCCTAACTCTGAGGTAGGGTTGAGACCCACTGAGCCCGGCTGTGACTTACCCTTCAGAGTGCTACAACCGAGATGGGAGGAGTGCACTCTGTCTCTAGTTCCACTACTCCACGGGTGACTACAGATATTAAATGATCTTTCCAGCTAGATCTATGGCCAAATATGTGCTTTACATGTTAATCACAGAATAACCACTCAATACCCAGGTTTCTTTAATACACAACAAAACCATGAAATATGGAAGTATAATAATTATAATTTCTAAATACACTAACTCAACACACACCATACACACACCCTCTTTCTCACACACACACTGCACTCACAAGCACACCACACACACATGTGCACAACGACCACAGACACACATGCGCAGACCACACACATCACATAAACACACACACACACAAACCACACACAAACACCACACACTCTCTCTCACACACACACAGGCACACACCACACTCTCTCTCACACATATACCCAAACACACACACAGACTACACATACACACACACATATATCACACAAACATACACACGCCATGTAAACACACACACCACACAAACACACCCTCCCACACACACACTCAAACACACACGCTCACATACACCATACAAACAATCCACACACAAACACACACACTCTGACACACACTCAAACACACACACTCACATACACCACACAAACAAACCACAGACACATACACCCACCACACACAAACACACACACACACTCTGACACACACAGACATACACACAACAAAAAAAAGAGGAATTCTGCCATAAGGTTAAAAGTTAATGGTTCGAGGGAACATATAGATGGTGGAGTCAGTGAAATGGGCTCCGGGTTATTCGCTTGGTCTCTCAGCAATTGATGGCTCTTGCACTACTTTTCAGGAGGACTCCAAGAACACTTGCGGATACTCAATTCCAGCATGTAGAGCAACTTGTTAGGAGCAGCTTCCAGCTGTGGATTGGTCTGAAGTGTTAAGTGCTGTGCTACTCTCTGCACAAGCAGCTGGTGATTCTTTACCTCCAAAGCAAAACCAAAACCAGCTTCTAAACACAGTTTTCCACTCATGTTTTTCTCAAAGCCACAGACCACCATGTAGGTAAAGAGTCCACCGGGGCCTAGGGGTTTCCAGCTTCCTTTAAACTTGCTTAATTATCTTTTCTTGCAAAATGCTGGCCAGGGTTTTAAGGCTCCTCCTGCCTGGCAGGATATTATGGTCCTGCTGAACGGAATGGAGATTTAAATGTCTCACCGCGTCTGCCAGGGGGAGACACACCACGATGGGGCCTTAAAATCCTGGTCACTGTCTTTTCCAGGGATAGGAGCAGAGTCCTTGCATTAACCCTTCAAGGGACAGCGTCTTTTTAAAAACATAAATTCTTTCACAGTGTTCTTGGCCCTTGAAGATGAACCATTTTATCTGATTACGGTGTTTATGGCACATCCCGACTTGCAAAATGAAACGCTGTATTTATATGTTTTTCATTATAGATTGTAAAACAATGTAAACAAAAAAAAAAAAGCACACCCACACACTCATTCATTCACTCTTTATGGAAAACTAATACACTTATTCTCTGTATCTCTTTGGCCTTTAGGCAATTTGAAGCAAAGTTAAATTCTAGGCAAAGCATCAGCAATTACATTGTTTATCCAGCAATGTGGACAATCTTTAAGTGATCAGGTTGTAATAATAAACTCCATCGATACAGTCTGGCATTCCGGTTTTTAAACTTTTCCACAAAGACTTGGGGATTGTGATCAGTATATACCAGTGTCTCCTTGCATCCATGGTGGACATACACATCAAAAAAATATTTAAGAGCTAATACCAAGCCCAGAGTTTCATTTTCCACTGTAGAATATCTTCTTTGGTGTCAATTCAGCTTTTTGAAATATTATCTGACTGACCTTTCTATGCCCGATTCATCTTCTTGTAACAGGACTGCTCCTACCCCCAGGCTATTAGCATCAATTGCTACCTTGGAGCAGTCAACACTGGCTCATTAATAAAAATTGCTTTCAGCCTTTCAAAAGATTCTTGGCACTCCCCTGCTCACACTACCTTGGTTTTCTTCTGTAGCAGGTCTATCAATGGAGCAGCTATTGTGCTGAAATTTGGTACACATTTGTGGTAAAAGCCACATATTCCAAAAACCTCATGATCTCTAGCTTAGGGTTAGGGGCAGGGAGCTCCCCCAAAGCCTGTACCTTTGCTGTTCTGGGCAGCGCTTGCCCTTGCCCTACTACATGCCCTGGGTGTGCTACCCGCACTTTCACAAACTCACTTTTGGCAAGGTTTATTACTAAAATTATTTATTTGTTACTAAAAGTACATAGAATGTACTTTTCTAAACAGGGCTTCTAGCTGATTCAAGTGGTCTTTCCAAGTATGGCTATATATCAAAACGCCATCAAGATAAATCACGCAGTTAGGAACACTTGCCACCACTTGGTACATTAGCCTCTGAAATTTTCTGGGGCGTTTTTTTTAGCCCGATTGGCATTACTCAGTATTGGAAAAGACTCTCTGGCATTACAAAGGCTGATATTTCTTTAGGTCAGGGTGTTAAAGGAACCTGCCAATATCCCTTTCTCAAATCTGATTTTGATAAGAAACATGGCACTGCCAACTCTGTCAATACAATCTTCCAAGCGAGGACGAGGAATTGGGTCGGATTCTGCTTTCGTGGCAGCATTGACCTTTCTGTAGCCTACACAGAATCTGCTTGAACCATCTGGTTTAGGCACTAACACGACTGGGGGACTCCAGCTGCTTTGGCTGGGTTCAATGAGGTGATTTTTCTAACGTATTGGATCTCTGCTTTCACCTGAGCCTGTTTTGCTGTTCCTAAGTGTTAAGGATGCTGTTTTATAGGAGGGGATTCTCCTACATCCACATCATGTATGGCTAAGGTTGTACATCCTGGTTTTCCCCTACAGATCCCTTTAAATACTCTGAGAAGCCCTGTTAAGTCTTCTTGTTACACTGCATCTAAATACGAAAGCGTGGTATACAATCTCCCTAATAGCTCAGTGTTAGCAAACCGGATAGTGGGAAGTTCAATTGGAGAATTATCTAGGCTTCCTTCTGTGTTATCCTCACTCTCTCCTTCATCCTCCACTGTCCTTACCACCAGACATACGTATACTTGCTCATCCTCCTCCCAGGGGTGATATTGCTTCAACATATTGATGTGACATTGCCGATTCTTTTTCCTGTGATCTGGGGTGTCAATCAAATAACCAACTATAGCAATCCTCTGGGCTACTTTATATGGAGCACTGAACCGTGCTTTCAGTGGTTTGACCTCTAAAGGGCAGTACTACTAACATAACATCCCCCGGTTGAAATGTTCGGGTCTTGACAGCATTTCACTTGCACTTCCCTCAATTTAGTCTACTGCATTCGTTGCTCCCAATGCGGTTTCCTCTACATCGGAGAGACCAAACGCAGGCTGGGTGACCGCTTTGCAGAACACCTTCGGTCTGTCCGCAAGCATTACCCAGACCTCCCTGTCGCTTGCCATTTCTACACTCCACCCTGTTCTCTTGCCCACATGTCCGTCCTTGGCTTGCTGCATTGTTCCAGTGAAGCTCAACACAAACTGGAGGAACAGCACCTCATCTTCCGACTAGGCACTTTACAGCCTTCTGGACTGAATATTGAGTTCAACAATTTTAGATCATGAACTCTCTCCTCCATCCCCACCCCCTTTCCAATCCCCCCTTTTTCCAATAATTTATATAGATTTTTCTTTTCCCACCTATTTCCTTTATTTTTTAAATGTATTTCCATCCATTGTTTTATCTCTACTTTTTAGCCTATTTCGATCCCTTCCCTCCACCTCACCCCCACTAGGGCTATCTGTACCTTGCTCGTCCTGCTTTCTACCCTTAATGTCACCTATTATCACATTCCTTAGGTAATATCACCACCGTCAACACCTCTTTGTCCTTTTGTCTCTGACATCTTTTGGTTATCTCCACCTATATCTCTATCCAGCCCTCTATCCAGCTCTACCTGTCCCCCCCCCCCACCCCCCCAAACCAGCTTATATTTCACCTCTTTTCTATTTTTCCTTAGTTCTGTTGAAGGGTCATACGGACTTGAGTCACACTCCAAGTGCACCCAATACAAAGGTATAGGTATATAACCTCTGCCACTACCATTCATTAAAACCTTGGCATTTAGTGAACTCTCTGATGGAAAAGTTAGGCCTATCCCAGCAAGAGTTTGGGTAGCCTCTACATCCCCAAGCATAACTATGTGTTTACCTCCTCATTTGAGGGATAAGGGGTTACTTTTCCTTTTGACAAAAATTCCCTGGAGCTTTCAGGTATCTTGTTTACCTCCACTGTAATCACAGCAGAGTTTGTACTTGGCATTACAGCTGCAGTCAGAGCTACAGTTTGATCTGTAGTAGTCTTGATCTGGGCCCCTTTCTCTGCACCAGTCTTGTATACCCCACGGAGTCCCATTGGTTTACCTTGTAACTTCCAGCAATTCGCAAGAAGATGTCCTACCTTGCGACAATGGGAACACGTAGGTTTTCGGACATCACTCTCATCTTCAGAACTCTCCTTTCTGGCCTGAGGAGGATATTCTCATATAATCCCAGCTCTCCCTTTTCATCCCAGGCTTCTCGCCTTCCTGTTACTCTTGCACCTTTTATCCTTCTCAGGTTTGTAGAGGTGATGGAAAAATGCTTTGGGCTTGTGGACAAGCTCACAGCCAACAGCCATCTCCGCCGCCTATCTAGCCGTTGAAACCTTCTATTTCCCTCCATGGGGATTCTGATAATGGAGGGATTGAACCGACATTTTTGCCTTTAAGCTTCAGAGACCAAATCATATGCAGCAAGCCATTTCATAATCTGTAGAAGCCTCTTCAGAAAGCAAGAAACTTAAAGAGCTCTGCCAGTCAACCTGCTTTGCATAAGCAAAGTCCAGTTTTCTTTCTGCCACCCCACCTGTACAGCTACCTTTGCAAAAGAAATGGTGAAAAGCCTCAATGTCCCTTTCCTCAAACTTTGGGAGGGTTTGCACAAATTTAAACAGATCACCGCTGGGCCTTAGGTTAGAGTCAAGGCCAGCCTTTTGTCTTCAGCAGCCTGAGCTGGTGTTCCCTTTCTTTGTCCTTTTCTTCTCGCTCTTTTTCTTCTTCTCTGGTCCTTTCTCTCTCCTGCTTGTTCCCTCTTAAATTCGAGTTCGACCCTTTCTCTCTTTTTTGCCTTTCTGTTTGCTCCCTTTATAATGCTCTTGCTTTGTCCTTTTCCTCTCATTCCCTGGCCTTTTCCTTCTCCTGAAATTCTAGTTCCAGCTTCTTCTGTTCTCACTCAGACTGTGCCCATGTGAGCTTGTCTCCTTCTGGTTCTACAGTTTCCTCTTGTTCTTTCACTTCCGCATTCAGTTTTTTGGCCTACTAGTTTTCGAAGCTCTGCTTTCTCCGCCCTCAGTCTAACTTCTGTCTGGAACCGGTCTGGCCAAATTTCCAAAGGTAATATCATTAAAGAATCATAATCTAACCCAGGCTGCTTCAAAATCTGACTTGCATCAAAAGTAGCTATTCCACCAATATAAACAGAAGATACCTGGTCTTTTCCCTTCTGTCAGTTTATCCTTTCTCAATTTTGTATTTTCATCTTGGGTTAACTCCCAGATGAGCCCCGAATTATATGTTAAGTCGAGGTTCTTAGTTCCACCAGCCTTGAAATATATATTGTGTTCCCCACAATACAGTCCCCTCCCACCACCCCACCCTGACAAGGGCCATCTCTTAATCGATCATGCTTTTCTTTTCAGAGTGCTTATCCTTGTTCTATTATCACATTCTGCTTTCTGACTTTCACGCCACCATGAGCGCCTCCTTTAGCCCTTACCGCTGCCATCAACACTCCCTTTTCCCTTTTGTTCATGACATCTTTTGTCAATCTCTCCTTTGCCCCCACCTATCGCTGGCCTTCTATCCAGCTTCAGCTGCTCCACCCCCACTTAAAGAATACAAATTTCATCACATTTCTACTTCTCTTTAGCTCCGTAGAAATCATACTGACTCAAAACGTTGACTCCGTTCCTCTCTCCGCCGATGCTGTTAGACCAGCTGAGTTTTTTTCCAGCATTTTCTGTTATTGTTTCAGATCTCCAGCATCTGCAGTATTTTGTTTTGATTTGTATATGATATTGAAATGATCTTTCCAGCTACCTATTTGGCCAAATATGTGCTTTATCTGTTAATCTCAGAATGGCCACTCAATGCTCAGGTTTCTTCGATAAGGAACCAGTCATTAATTTATGATAAAACCAGTCCTGTCAATTAGAAAGCAAAGATTATTAACATATAGCATGAATTAGGAAAGTATAATAATTACTCTTTCTAAACTCACAAACACACACCAAGCAAATAAATAGAGAAATTCTGCCAAAAGGTTAAAAGTCAATGGTTCAAGGGAAAAAGATAGATGGTGGAGTCATTGAAATGGTGTCAGGTTGGTCGCTCTCTCAGCAGTGGTCTGCAAAACAATCGATCGCTCTTGCACTACTTTTCAGGTGAACTTGAAGAATACTTGCAGTTACTCAATTCCAGCACACAGAACAACATAGGAGCAGCTTCTATTCACGTCTAGCTGTGGACTAACTCTGGGCCATCAACAGCTTTTGTCTTCTTTACACAAACAGTTGATTCTTTCTCTCTCCAAAGGAAAACTGAAGCCAGCTTTTTAAATACAGTTTTACAGTCATGGATTATTTTTTTCAAAGCCATAAACCACCATGTGGCCACTTCCGTAAACAGTCCACTGGGGTCAAGGGGTTTCCAGCTTCTCTAAAACTGCTTAATTACCCTTTTCTTGCAAAACACTGTCTTTTCCAGGGACAGCAGCAACCAGAGTCCGTGCATTAACCCTTTAAGGGTCAGTGTCTTCTAAAAAACACAAATTCTTCCAGAATGTTCTTAGCCCCAGATGCCATTTCAAAGGCTCCACCATCTAACCTGGACCATAAGATGGACCATTTTCCATGATCAAAGCATTCAGACAATGGGATAACATGCAAGCATTTGGACAGGGGCCAGTCTCAGGGTATCCCTTACAAACCTGACTGTGATACTCGGAGTGGTTTCCATCGGCTGTCTGTAAACGTCCCCGGCTCACTCCCTGGCATTGTCTTGCCGAGAGGGGGTTAGCTTCTCAATTCCAGCTGCTTGTCGCAGAGAGACACTCGGATTACAGAAATCATCCGAGCTGACCTCAGTTTGGAACCATTTCAGGAGCCACCCCAGTTCCTGGAGGCATGAGGAATGTGAGAGGCTGAACAGTCTGACTGAGTCCTTTCTGTGTGTGTCGGTGAGATGCTGTGCCCAGGTGTTCCAGCACGTCCTCATTGTGACAGTGAACAGCCTAATGTGTCTGTCCCACAAACAAAGCTCCTTGTGACATTCAGTACGAATGTCCTCAACGGATTCCAACTCAGAGTCAGTAACGTCACTGAGCCTTTTAACCCCTTGTCCTTTCATTTCTGATCCATGAACCGTGTTTGGGACGTGTTGGGTGTGGGAGAGATGGACCACTAGTTAATTGTTGGAGAGCATATATATATAGGATAATATACGCAGAGAGAATTATACATATATATATATCAATGTGTATCAACATCCTGAGGGTTACCATTGCCCAGAAGCTGAACTGGACCATCCTTATAAATACTGTTGCTATAAGAGCAGGTCAGAGGCTGGGAATTCTGTGGCAAGTAACTCACCTCCTGACTCCCCAAAGTCTGTCCATCATCTACAAGGCACAAGTCAGGAGTGTGATGGAATATTCTCTACTTGCCTGGATGAGTGCTGCTCCAAAACTCAAGAAGCTTGACACCATTGGTACAGCACAGGGTTAGATACAGAGTAATGCTCCCTCTACACTGTCCCCATCAAACACTCCCAGGACAGGTACAGCACGGGGTTAGATACAGAGTAAACTTCCCTCTATACTGTCCCCAACAAAGGACAAAGAAGTCCTGCTTGATTGGCACCCCATCCACAAACATTCATTCGCTCCACCACCAATGCACAGCGGCAGCAGTGTGTACCATCTACAAGATGCACTGCCAAAACTCATCAAGGCAGCATCTTTCAAACCTACAATCTCTACCAAGGACACGGGCAGCAGATCCATGGGAACACCACCGCCTGGAAGTTCCCCTCCAAGCCACTCACCATCCTGACATGGAAATACATCGGCCGTTCCTTCACTGTCACTGGGTCAAAATCCTGAAGCTCCCTCCCTAACAGCACTGTGGGCGCACCTACACCACATGGGCTGCAGTGGTTTAAGAAGGCAGCTCACCCCCACCTTCTCAAGGGGCAGCTAGGGATGGGCAATAAATGCTGGGCCCAGCCAGTAAAGCCCACATCCCATGAATGAATAAAGAAAAGGAAAAGTCTATTTGATCTCTCCACACCACATCCTCTCAGAAAGTCACGATGGTCCCCCTGGACCACCTACCCAAGGCACAGGTAGGTCACCTTTTTTAATCAGCACAAATTCAAAACCACTTAAAGGTGAAGGCTTGTTGGGACTGTGCGCCACTGATGGTCTGGAGTAACTGTGTCCAACTCTGGACATGGTGCCTCATAGAGGATAGGGGGATGGAGGGGAGGGGGGTGTGATGGTTTGCAGTGCAAATTCCCCACAATGTTACTGGTTAAACTGAGGACATGTGTCACGTCCTGCACTTATATTTCTCAAGCAGGAGATTGAGAGCTGATCTCATTATGATTATTACAGGATTTGATAGGGTTTCTGGGGAGAAACTATTTCTGTTGGTGCAGGCAGTGTACAGGACAAGGGGGCAAGAACTTTGAAAGTAGAGCCGCAAACATTTCTTCACCCACTGGAGGGGCTGAATGGCCTTCTCCTGTTGTATTGCTTAGCTGTCAGGGGCTGTCAGGGTTATTAGACACTGATCTCTCACCTCTGGGGTCTGTCCTCAAATCCAGCCCGGGGGGAAGCTAGCTTTCACAGTGTGTCCGTACTCACTCTTCAGGGCCAGCCCGGAGGGGACAGGCATTGATGTTGTGAGGCCTAGCTGCAAATCCAGCCTTCAAACACACACCATCAGTGTAGGAATCCCACCCCCCCCACCCCACCCCCCGGCTGTGTATGGAAGGGTCACAGGGATAGGAAACCGTAAGGCGACTGAGGGATTTCAGCACAAGCACGAGGGCTAGAAACTTGAATGCAGAGGTAGCAAACGCATGGTTGAGGGTTTCAGCAGCAGGGGCAGAGGTCAGCGATGTTACGCAAGGTGCAAATAGAAGCTCTTGCTGGTGGGCAGGATATGGGGGTCAGAAGCGAGGCTCGGCATCAAAGACCCCACATCCTGAGACAGTGGGTGGACAGCGGAATATAATCAGTGGAGAGACAATGGAGCTGCACATTGAAACTCTTTCGAGTTATCAACAGTCACAGACTGCAACTCTTTCGAGTACAATCACAGTTCTTGGTTTCCGGGAGTGGGACATGAACCCACAACCGTCTGATTCAAAGGCGAGGGTGCTATGAACTGAGCCACAGCTGACACCTCAAACAAGTTAACATTTCTTGTGTGGACTTTTCATCACAGGGGAGTGAGTGTCTCCCTCTTTCTGGAGGTAACTCTTTCGAGTACATTCACAGTTCTTAGTTTTTCCGGGAGGGGGACATGAACCCACAACCCTCTGATTCAAAGGCGAGGGTGCTATGAACTGAATGGGTACCAGTTAAATGGGCATCATAATTAGTGGGGGCTATGAACTCAGCCCCAGTGTGTCAGGCACTGTCCTTTCACAAGGATCTAGATGCATTTCGAGGGAGAATAAGCATCACAGTACATGACAGTGATTGAGTGGAATCGAATGACTGAAAACAGGAGCCAAATATACTAGACTCCACCCCTTCAAGCTGGTATAAAAAGAGCAGGTTCGGAAGGAGAGACACAATCGGGACAAGGGGAAAGAAAGCAGTGCAGAGAGTCAGCCAACTGTGGAGCGAAACAGTCACCCATTAGTATGTTTTCCTCTGGGAAAGTGAGTACGTTTTCAGTTTAAAGCACAATCCCTTGTCAAATAGTTCCACAGCATTGCACAGAAAGAGTTTGTGTGTTTCCTAATTTATCTCTTTCCCCCTCAGGAGGTTCTGCTGCTCCTCAGCATCTTCCAATTCATCACTCCCTCCATCGCGAGGCTGGAACAGGGCAAATTACTTAAGGTAAATTTTCAAAATCACGGTATCAGAACACTCATAGTTTCCACACAAAAGTGCAAACTGGCTGAGGAGGCTTTATACCTATAGAGGAGCTTTACTCTGTATCTAACCCCCGTGCTGTACCTGTCCTGGGAGTGTTTGATGGGGACGGTGTAGAGGGAGATTTACTCTGTATCTAACCCCGTGCTGTACCTGTCCTGGGAGTGTTTGATGGGGACGGTGTGGAGGGAGCTTTACTCTGTATCTAACCCCGTGCTGTACCTGTCCTGGGAGTGTTTGATGGGGACGGTGTAGAGGGAGCTTTACTCTGTATCTAACCCCGTGCTGTACCTGTCCTGGGAGTGTTTGATGGGGACAGTGTAGAGGGAGCTTTACTCTGTATCTACTCCCGTGCTGTACCTGTCCTGGGAGTGTTTGATGGGGACGGTGTAGAGGGAGCTTTACTCTGTATCTAACCCCGTGCTGTACCTGTCCTGGGAGTGTTTGATGGGGACAGTGTAGAGGGAGCTTTACTCTGTATCTAACCCCATGCTGTACCTGTCCTGGGAGTGTTTGATGGGGACAGTGTGGAGGGAGCTTTACTCTGTATCTAACCCCGTGCTGTACCTGTCCTGGGAGTGTTTGATGGGGACAGTGTAGAGGGAGCTTTACTCTGTATCTAACCCCGTGCTGTACCTGTCCTGGGAGTGTTTAATGGGACAGTGTAGAGGGAGCTTTACTCTGTATCTAACCCCGTGCTGTACCTGACCTGGGAGTGTTTGATGGGGACGGTGTAGAGGGAGCTTTACTATGTATCTAACCCCGTGCTGTACCTGTCCTGGGAGTGTTTGATGGGGAGAGTGTAGAGGCATCTTTACTCTGTATCTGTCCCCATGCTGTACCTGCCCTGGGAGTGTTTGAAGAAGACAGTGTAGAGGGAGCTTTACTCTGTATCTGTGCCCATGCTGTACCTGCCCTGGGAGTGTTTGAAGAGGACAGTGTAGAGGGAGCTTTACTTAGTGTCTAACCCCCTGCTGTAGCTAGCGTATAGTGGATGCTCGTTTGGGTCCAGATCCATTGAGCATATTTATCTAGCAGATCTTTTTCTGTCTCTGTAGAGTGGTCGTGGTCGCTCATCTGATAGACAATTGACTTTGGCAGCTCTGGATGAGAGGATCACCGCTATGGACGAGAAGCTCTCCGCTCTGGAAGAACATGAGCATCTGTGTAAGTCTGAGAATTCCTCCGTGTTGGTGTGAGAAAGGAAGATGCAATTTGTGTTGCTGTGGTGTCTTTCACGCACCCAGGATGTCCCTCCGAGCTCCGCAGCCAATGAGGCAGGCTTTGGATGTGGAGTTGCTCTTTTAATGCAGGATCTTCTGAATTGTCAGAAGACTAAGTGGTGTATAACGTGAGGGGATCTAACCAATGTAACATGGAAGCAAAGATCTAAAGGAAAAGCTAGAACGAAACAATGGGTGATGTTGATAGAGGAGAGTTTTCAGCTACAGGCTGGGACTATTCCAACAAGGCTGAAAGATAGGGGAACCAATAGGGCTCCTTGGATTGTGAGGGAGGTAGAGAATATGATGAAACCAAAAAAAAAAAAATGGTTTTATGACGAATGTCAGGTGAATTCTTCATAACCAGGCCAAATAAGTTGAGATGGGAGGTGAAGTGGAAAATAAGACTGACAAAGAGGGCATACGAGAATAAAATGGCAGAACACGTGAAAGGGGATTCAAAAATCTTCTCCCAGCGTGTAAAAATTGTAAGTGGGCAGTAAGAAGTGAGATGGGGTGTTTCAGGGACAATGTCAGCTTCGAGGCACAGGGTGAGGCGAGAATATTTAACGAGTGTCAAAAACAGAAAACGCTGGGAAACCTCAGCAGGTCTAACAGCATGTCAGACCATAGAACCAGAGGAAAGCTACAGCACAGGAGGAGGCCCCATTCAGCCCATCTTCTCCATGCCAGCCCGAGGACACCCAGGTTCCCTTTCTAATCCCACCTTCCTGCACCCGACCCATAGCCCTGCAGCTTACAGCACTTTAGGTGCAGATCCAGGTACTTTTTGAAAAGAGTTTAAAAGTTTTTGCCTCTACCACCAACTTGGGCAGCGAATTCCAGACACCCGCTACCCCCTGCATAAAAAAGTTCTTCCTCATGTCCCACCCCCTACACCTTCTGCCACTTATCTTGAATGTATGTCCCCTGGTTCTAGAATTCTCCATCAAGGGAAACAAAAGATGTGCTGAGCTTTCCCAGCACTTGTTTCTGTTCCGGATTTCCAGCGTCTGCAGTATTTTGCTTTTATACTTAATGAGTACTTGCATCAGTGTTTACTATGGATTTTAATAAAATATTGGTAGAAGAGATGGGAGAGCTAATTTTTTTTTTTGCTTTATTCTTTCACATCCTGTGATGCTGGGCCAGCATTTGTTGCCCATCCCTAATTGCCCTTGAACTGAGTAGCCATTTCGGAGAGCAGTTCATCCACACTGACTCCAGATCCACAACGAGGGTCAGGCCAGCAGATTTCCTTCCCCCAAAAGGACGTTAGTAAACCAGTAATAATTTTATAGTCACGACTAGCTTTCAATTCCAGATATTTAAAAACGGCAATCACCAGTGCCACCAGCTGCTGTGGTGAGACTTCAACCCATGTCCCCAAAGCCTTAACCTGGACCTCAGTGACATTACCACTACACCATAGGGATGAGTTGGAAATGGAGAGGCAGGAGGTACTAGCTATGCTTAAACTCATTACATCGCCTAGTCTGGATGGCTTGCATCCCAGCTTGCTAGAGGAAGTGGGGGGGTGGAGATAGTGGGAAGGGACTTGCCATAACCTTCCAATCTTCTCTCCATACGGGGAAAGTGCTCGGGGCTTGGAGAATGGCAAATAAGAGAGCCTGATTCAAGATAGAGTTTAAGGGCATTCCTAGGGCCAGCATAACATCAGTGGTAGGTAAGGTTTTAGAAACAATAATCAGGAACAAAAAAAAAATCAACAGGCATTTGAAAAGGCTTGGGCTGATTGAGGAGAGCCAACATGTATTTGTGAAAGGAAGATTGTGCTGGACTAATCGAATTGAATTTTTTGATGAAGTAACAAAGTGACAGAGAAGGTTGGTGAAGGGAATGTGATGGACATTGTCTATGTGGATTTTAAGAAAGCTTTTGACAAGGCGACGAGTTGGCTGATTCAAACAACATCTTAACCCAGCCCCTAGAGCTGTTTCCAGGGGATCTACCTCACACAGCCAACAGCTAACCGAAGCTCTCCACAGTAACTCCAAAGTAACTCTTCCCCCATTCATCTCAGATTCCATTGTTCTCACACCTCTTTGAAACTTAAATCCTTCCAAATATAAACCTTCTATTTTGTCTTTGCTTTTGGGCCAATAAAATGTAATATACCCTTTTCTTTTTACCTATGGGACTCTTGCAAGATGCAGACATGTTTCTTGTTGCCTCTGACTTCCCTGTGATATTCAAACTCTCAACTTATCTAAAACGCCTTCAAGATGCACTGTAGCAACTTACCAAGGCTCCTTTAGCAGCACGTTCCAACCCCACAACCTCTACCAACTGGAAGGACAAGGGCAGTAGGCGCATGGGAACGTCACCACTTGGAAGTTCTCCTCCAAGTCACACACCATCCTGAGTTGGAAATATATCACTGTTCCTTCACTGTCGTTAAGTCAAAATGATTAAACTCAATCTCTAGCGGGTGTACCCACAACCTTTTCACTTGTACCTCACACCTAATGCCTCTATCCTTTTCAAGTTTCAAACCCCCCAGATAATCTATCTCCTAATAGACTTGGCCCAGCTTAATTATATCGTTTACACACACACACACACACACACACACAGCCTTCTTAACAGAATAATACAATTTTCCTCCAAAAATATATTAAAAAACATCCATTTCTCACAGCTGTGGTGGAGGGAATGAATGTTTAAGCTAGTGAATAGGGTGCCGATGAAGCAGGCTGCTTTGTCACGGCTATTGCTCAGCTTCTTAGGTGTTTTTGGAGGCAAGCTTATCCAGGCCGGTGGAGAGTATTCCATCCCACTCCTGACTTGTGTCTTGTAGATGGTAGGCAGGCTTTGGGGAGTCAGGAGGTGAGTTACTCATCGCACGATTCTTAGCCTCTGACCTGCTCTTGTAGCCACAGTATTCCTATGGCTGGCCCAGTCCAGTTTCTGGTCAATGGTAACCTCCTCAGGACATTGATAGTGGAGTGTTCAATGATGGTAATGCCACTGAATGTCGAGGGGTTCTCTCTTGTTGGAGATGGTCAGTTCCTGGCACTTGCGTGGTGTGAATGTTGCTTGCCACCTATCAGCCCAAGTCTGGATATTGTCCAAAACAAAAATAAAAACACCTGGAAAAACTCAACAGGTCTGACAGCATCTGCAGAGAGGAACACAGTTAATATTTCAAGTCCATATGACTCTTCAACAGAACTAAGGAAAAAGAGAAAGGAGGTGAAATAGAAGCTGGTTTAAGGGGGGGGTGGGACAGGTAGAGCTGGATAGAGGGCCAGTGATAGGTGAAGTTAGCCAAAAGATGTCACAGACAAAAGGACAAAGAGGTGTTGAAGGTGGTGATATTATCTAAGGAATGTGCTAATAGGTGACATTAAGACCATAAGGGTAGAAAGCAGGACGAGCAAGGTACAGATAGCCCTAGTGGTGGTGGGGTGGGGGGAAGGGATCAAAATAGGCTAAAAGGTAGAGATAAAACAATGGATGGAAATACATTTAAAAATAATGGAAATAGGTGGGAAAAGAAAAATCTACATAGATTATTTGAAAAAAGGGGGATCGGAAAGGGGGAGGGGATGGAGGAGCGAGTTCATGATCTAAAGTTGTTGAACTCAATATTCAGTCCGGAAGGCTGTAAAGTGCCTAGTCGGAAGATGAGGAGCTGTTCCTCCAGTTTGCGTTGAGCTTCACTGGAACAATGCAGCATGCCAAGGATGGACATGTGGGCATGAGAGCAGGGTAGAGTGTTAAAATGGCAAACGACAGAGAGGATATTGTCCAACTCTTGCTTACTTCTCTCTGCTTTCCAATTGGCTTTGGGAAAGCTGGGAGACCACTGGGGAGGTAGTTTGGGAGTGGGCAGTTGGAGGTCATGTGACAAAGCCTCCAGGAATACATCCAGAGTCCGTGATCTTGTGTGCAGTCTTGGGTTGTCTTCTGTTGTTGTAATACATTTGAGACCTCATCCGCTGTCCCCCTCTCTCTCTTTCTCTGACAGATGTTCCTGACCATCATGCCGCGCTCTTTGCTGCCACCCACTCGCAGGGCAACATAGACACAGTAGGAGAGCCTATTGTGTATGACCAGGTTGATCTGAACAGGGAGGAAGGTTACAATAGCACGACTGGAGTCTTCACCTGCCCCATCCCCGGTGTGTACTTCTTCACCTACAGCTCTCTCGCGGTTCAGGGTGTGAAGACTACAATTGCCCTCGTTAAGAACGGTGAGAAGCTCAGCAAAATCCAAGGCACCCTCCCCGCCCAGCATTCCGAGCGCAGCGAGCTCGTTCTCCTTGAGAATGGGGACAGGGTGTTTGTGCAGTTGGAGGTTGGGTCCCTCCTTAGCCAATCCAGCTCTTTAAAGTTTCAGGGGTACCGGGTCTCAGATTAACCCCCACGCTTTGTGGCCCAGTGCCTCTACGTTCATTCCGTCTTTCCTCTCCAGCCACCCTCACCATTCCCCCACCCCCACCCATCCCTCCCCACTTCAGTCCAGGTTCCTGAAAGCCGGGCGTAACTCCATCACTGTCCGGGCAAGCTGGGTTGGGCCTTTGCACTGTCGTAGTCCAAGTTGTGAACGTGGTAGCGGCAGGAATGTGGGATTGTGAATTTTCTTTGTGTTTTGCTATTTCTCAATCTCTTTGATTCTGGATCAATAATAAAAGACTTTGCTTCGCATCAATTTATGTGTCTCGCTTCTCATCAGAAACACTGTTCTATCGCCCACTGCTGGTTTCGTTACTTACAAAACTTGCATTTACATAGAGCCTTTCACATTGTAAAACAACTGGAGGCACTTTAGCGGAGCGTTGTCAAACACAATCCAGTACTGAGTCACATAAGCAGACATTGGGGACAGGTGACCAAAAGCCAAGAGGTAGGTTCCGAGCAGAGTCTTAAATGAAGATAGAGGGGGCAGAGAGGGTTAGGGACAGAATTCCAGAGCTCAGGGCCTTGGGAGCTAAAGGCCCGGCCCCCAAGTGTGGAGCTACTTCAGTCAGAAATGGGAAACAGGCTGGAATTAGGGGAGCATAGATGTTTCAGAGAGTTGGAGGGCTGGAAGAGGCTAGAGGTAGGGAGGGGTGAGGCCATTGTCCTGGAAATCTCAAGCTCTTGAGTGAACCTGAGGAAAGATTCGCTGAGGTAGCACAGGCAGGTGTAAGAATCAGAGTTTAACAACACAAGAGGTGCCATTCTGCCCACCCTGTCTGTGCCAGCTCTTTGCAATGAGCTCCCCTCCTACCCTTTCGGCAGGGTCCTGCAGTTTCCCCTTCCATTTTCCCAATAGGCTAGAGACTTTGGGAAAGGTGGTTTTAGTGATTTAGGGAACAGACTCGCCTGAGAGATGGTGGTTGCCAATCATATTCTTTCATTCAAAGCAAGAGATTTAACAGGACTAGTTTAATTTAACGAGAGATTAACAGGACTAGACAGGGTAGATGCAGGAAGGATGTTCCCGATGGTGGGGGGAGTCCAGAACCAGGGGGGTCACAGTCTGAGGATACGGGGTAGACCATTTAGGACTGAGATGAGGAGAAATTTCTTCACCCAGAGAGTGGTGAGCCTGTGGAATTCGTTACCACAGAACGTAGTTGAGGCCAAAACATTGTGTTTTCAAGAAGGAGTTAGATATAGCTCTTGGGGCGAAAGGGATCAAAGGGTATGGGGAGAAAGCGGGAGCAGGTTATTGAGTTGGATGATCAGCCATGATCATAATGAATGGCGGAGCAGTCTCGAAGGGCCGAATGGCCTACTCCTGCTCCTAGTTTCTATTTCTTTCTGAAAATATTTGGCAGGCAAGTGCTTTGAGGTCTGGCGAGTGGAGAGTGTAGCGTATCTGGGAGGAGACAGGTGACTTTATGGTTTCAAACGCTGTCCAGCTCTGGGGTTTTCCTCACCTCATGTCTGGGTCTCTGGATATTTTTCTTATTCATTCTCAGGGTGAATGGGTGCTGTTGACAAGCCACCATTTAAGGCTCATCCATAGTTGCAGTTCGATAGAAACATAGGAAATAGGAGCAGGAGTAGGTCATTCAGCCCTTTGAGCCTGCTCCGCCATTCAATATGATCATGGCTGATCCTCTATCTCAACGCAATGCTCCTGTGCTCTCCCCATACCCCTTGACGCCTTTACAGTCCAAAAATCTATTTCCTTAATAAATATATTCAGTGACTTGGCCTCCACTGCCTTCTGTGGTAGAGAACTCCACAGGTTCACCACCCTCTGAGTGAAGAAGTTTCTCCTCCTCTCAGATCTAAGTTGCCTACCCCATGTCCTGAGACTGTGACCCCTTGTTCTAGACCCCCGACCCCCCCTCACCCGCCCAGAGGAAACATCATCGCTGCATCCAGCCTGTCCAGCCCTGTCAGAATTTTATATGTTTTAATGAGATCCCCTCTCATTCTTCTAAACTCCAGTGAATACAGGGCCTAGTCAGTCCAATCTCTCCTCATACAACAATCCTGCCATCCCAGGAATCAGTCTGGTGAACCTTCACTGCATTCCCTCTATGGCAAGTATATCCTTTCTTCGGTAAGGAGACCAAAACTGCACACAATACTCCAGGTGTGGTCTCACCAAGGCCCTGTACAGCCAAAGTAAGACATCCTTGCTCCTGTACTCAAGTCCTCTTGAAATGAAGGCAAACATACCACGTGCCTCCTTATCAGATTGCTGCATGCTTGCTTTCAGTGACTGGTGTACAAGGACATCCAGATCCCTTTGTACATCAACATTTCCCAATCTATCACCATTTAAATAATACTCTGCCACTCTGTTTTTCCTGCCAAACTGGATAACTTCACACTTAACCACGTTACACTGCATCTGCCGTGTATTGGCCCACTCACTCAACCTGTTTAAATCGCCTTGAAGCCTCTTAACGCCCCCCTCGTTGCTCATGTTGCCCCCGAGTTTCGCGTCGTCTGCAAACTTGGAAATATTACATTCCCTCATCCAAACCATTGATATATAGTGTGAATGGTTGGGGGACAAGCACTGATCCCTGGGGGCCAAGCACCAATCCCTGCGGTACCCCACTAGTCACCACCTGCCACTCTGAAAAAGACCCACTTATTCCTGTAACTGAGAGACTTAGGTCAATTCACGGGGCAGTTGAGAATTAACCACAGTGGGTATGACACTGGAGTGACATATAGACCCAGACTAGATAATGATGGCAGGTTACCATCCCTAAAGGGCATGAGTGAGGCAGCTGGTTTTTACAACACCACAGCAGCTTCATCGCCCCTTCATCGACAACAGGTTTCTTTTTTCGAAACAACTGAATTCAGATTCCCAAACTGGTACCGTGGGGCTTGAGTTCACTTCCTCAGGATCCAGTAAGATCACCAATACCCTACTACGCCACCCGATGCAGACCAGTGGCAGAAACTCGTTGCTTTGGTTAAAGAAAGAAGACTTCATTTCTATTTGGCCTTTCACAGTCCCATTCTCTGGATGGATAAGGGTGGCACTTGCCTGGCATTCACTGTCTGTCTCTAGGAAGTGAGATGTTACATTCCAACAATCAATAACCCACTCACATAGGAAAAATGACCACTTATTAAAAGACGTCGGCGGGGGTGTGTCACAGTGGGATGTGTGTCTGGCAGGGCTGTAGGGGCGCACTGCGGGTGAAGGAGGGGACAGTGGGAAAGTAAATTCAAAATGAACCAGTCAGTGGTGCCAGTGCAGGAGGGGGATTCCCAATTCTGGGAGCAGAATCTGAGCAGAGATCCCACACTGGGGGTGTCTGAGGTCACTTATAAACCACCGCTCCCCCCACCCCTACTGACCAGGCAGTTAGACTAATAATTTACACAAGACTATCTCTTTGATTTGACCCCTAGCTCTCTCATGCAATGGAATCATACAATGTTTAGAGCACAGGAGGAGGCCGCTCGGCCCATTGTGTCTGCACCAGCCGGAAGAATGAGCCACCAGCTTAATCCCACTCTCCAGCATTTGGGTGTGTAGCCCTGCGGGTCACAGCACTTCAGGTGCATACCCAGGCACATTTTAAATGGGCTGAGGGTTTCTGCCTCTACTACCCTTCCAGACAGAGAAGTTTCAGACCCCCATAACCTCCTGGATGGAAATATTTTTCTTCATCCCCACTCTAATCCTTCCGCCAATCACTTTAAATCTATTCCTCCTAGTCACTGACCTCTCTAAGTAAATAGGCCCTTCCCATTCACCCTATCCAGGTCTCATAATTTTTTACACCTCGATTAAATCTCCCCTCAGCCTCCTCTGTTCCAAGGAGGACAATCCCAGCCTATCCAATCTTTCCTCATAGCTGCAAATCTCCAGACCTGGCAACATCGTGGTAAATCTCCTCTGTCCCCTCTCTTATACAAGTGCACCCTCTCTGTAATGAGGTGACCAGAACTGCACACAGTCCTCAAGTTGCGACCCAACTGGTGTTTTATACAGTTCCAGCATAACCTCCCTGCCCTTATATTCCATGCCTTGGCTAATAAAGGAAAGGATTCCAAATGTCTTCTTAACCACCTTATCTCCCTGTCCTGCTACCTTCAGCGAACTGTGGACATTCACTTCAAGGTCTCAAGCTTCCTCGACATCTCTCAGTATCCTCTGGTTTATTGTGTATTCCTTTGCCCCATTTCACCTCCTGAAATGCAGCTCCTCACACTTGTCTGGGCTAAATTCTATTTGCCACTTTTCTGCCCACCTGACCTGACCAGTCCATGGATATCTTCCTGCAGTCTACAGCTCTCCTCACTATCAAACACGTGGCCAATTGTTGTGTCGTCGGCAAACTTCTCGGACGTTCCCCCGACATTTAAGTACAAATCATTTCTACCACAAAAACCAGGGGACCTAGTACTGAGCCCTGCAGAGCCTCACTGGAGACAGCTTTCCAGTCAGAAAAACACCCGTCAACCATTAACCTTTGTTTCCTGCCACTGAGCCAATTTTGCTTCCAATTTGCTACATTCCCCTGGATCCCATTGCCTTTATTTTTCTTAACCAATCTGCCATGTGGGACCTTGTCAAAAGCCTGGCTAAAATCCATGTAGACCACGTCAGCTGCACTACCCTCATAAACCCTCCTTCCCACCTCCTCAAAAAATTCAATCAAGTCAGTCAGACACGACCTTCACTTAACAGAGAATGCAGCAGCATGTTGTTGATTATTCTGTGCCTTTCTAAGAGACAGTACATCCTGCCTCTCAGTATTGATTCAAATAATTTACCCAACATGGAGGTTAAACTATCTGGCCTGCAGTTATTCAGTCTATCGCTCACTCACTTCTGAAGCAAAGCTATAACGTCCGGAGACCTCCAACATTCCAGAACACAGCTGTAGCGAGTGAGGATTGGAGAATGATGGACAGACCCTCTGCTGCTTTCCCCCTAACTTCATCTAACAGCCTGGGGGAAATATCACCCAGCCCTCGTGATTAATCGAGTTTCAAGGATGCTAATACTTTTAATGCATCCTCTATCCCTATGTTTATCAGATTCAATAATTCACAATGCACATCCTTATCTAGAGTGTCCAGCGCTTCTGGAATAGTGTAACTGAGAGCAGTGCCCAACGCTCCAGAAATAGTTTAACTGAGAGCAGTGCTCAGCGCTCCTGGAATAGTGTAACCGAGAGCAGTCACCAGCGCTCCTGGAATAGTGTAATTGAGAGCAGTGCCCAGAGATCCTAAAATAGTGTAAATGAGAGCAGTGTCCAGCGCTCCTGGAATAGTGTAACTGAGAGCAGTGTCCAGCGCTCCTGGAATAGTGTATCTGAGAGAAGTGCCCAGAACTCCTGGAATAGGGTAAATGAGAGCAGTGCCCAGCGCTCCTGGAAAAGTGAAACTGAGAGTAGTGCCCAGAGCTCCTGGAATAGTGTAACTGAGAGCAGTGCCCAGCACTCCTGGAATAGTGTAACTGAGAGCAGGGCCCAGAGATCCTAAAATAGAGTAAATGAGAGCAGTGTCCAGCGCTCCTGGAATAGTGTAACTGAGAGCAGTGTCCAGCGCTCCTGGAATAGTCTAAATGAGAGCAGTGCCCAGCGCTCCTGGAATAGTGTAACTGAGAGCAGTGCCCAGCGCTCCTGGAATAGTGTAACTGAGAGCAGTGTCCAGCGCTACTGCAATAGTGTAACTGAGAGCAGTGTCCAGTGCTCCTGGAATAGTGTAACTGAGAGCAGTGCCCAGCGCTCCTGGAATAGTGTAACTGAGAGCAGTGCCCAGCGCTCCTGGAATAGTGTAACTGAGAGCAGTGTCCAGCGCTACTGCAATAGTGTAACTGAGAGTAGTGCCCAGAGCTCCAGGAATAGTGTAACTGAGAGTAGTGCCCAGAGCTCCTGGAATAGTGTAACTGAGAGTAGTGCCCAGCGCTCCTGGAATAGTGTAACTGAGAGCAGTGCCCAGCGCTCCTGGAATAGTGTAACTGAGAGCAGTGTCCAGCGCTCCTGGAATAGTGTAACTGAGAGCAGTGTCCAGCGCTCCTGGAATAGTGTAACTGAGAGCAGTGCCCAGCGCTCCTGGAATTGTGTAACTGAGAGCAGTGTCCAGCGTTCCTGGAATAGTGCAAATGAGAGCAGTGTCCAGCGCTCCTGGAATAGTGTAACTGAGAGCAGTGTCCAGCGTTCCTGGAATAGTGCAAATGAGAGCAGTGTCCAGCGCTCCTGGAATAGTGTAACTGAGAGCAGTGCCCAGCGCTCGTGGAATAGTGTAACTGAGAGCAGTGCCCAGCGCTCCTGGAATAGTGTAACTGAGAGCAGTGTCCAGCGTTCCTGGAATAGTGCAAATGAGAGCAGTGTCCAGCGCTCCTGGAATAGTGTAACTGAGAGCAGTGTCCAGCGCTCCTGGAATAGTGTAACTGAGAGCAGTGCCCAGCGCTCCTGGAATAGTGTAACTGAGAGCAGTGTCCCGCATTCCTGAAATAGTGTAACTGAGAGCAGTGTCCAGCGCTACTGGAATAGTGTAACTGAGAGCAGTGCCCAGCGCTCCTGGAATAGTGTAACTGAGAGCAGTGCCCAGCGCTCCTGGAATAGTGTAACTGAGAGCAGTGTCCAGCGCTACTGGAATAGTGTAACTGAGAGCAGTGTCCAGCGCTCCTGGAATAGTGAAACTGAGAGCAGTGCCAAGCGCTGCTGGAATAGTGTAACTGAGAGCAGTGTCTAGCGCTCCTGGAATAGTGAAACTGAGAGCAGCATCCAGCGCTCGTGGAATAGTGTAACTGAGAGCAGTGGACAGCGCTCCTGGAATAGTGTAACTGAGAGCAGTGCCCAGCGCTCCTGGAATAGTGTAACTGAGAGCAGTGTCCAACAGTCCTGGAATAGTGTAACTGAGAGCAGTGCCCAGCGCTCCTGGAATAGTGTAACTGAGAGCAGTGCCCAGCACTCCTGGAATAGTGTAACTGAGAGACATGTCCAGCGCTCCTGGAATAGTGTAACTAAGAGCAGTGTCAAGCGCTCCTGGAATAGTGTAACTGAGAGCAGTGTCCAGATCTCCTGGAATAGTGTAACTGAGAGCAGTGTCCAGCGCTCCTGGAATAGTGTAACTGAGAGCATTGTCCAGCGCTCCTGGAATAGTGTAACTGAGAGCAGTGTCCCGCATTCCTGGAATAGTGTAACTGAGAGCAGTGTCCCGCATTCCTGGAATAGTGTAACTGAGAGCAGTGTCCAGCGCTCCTGGAATAGTGTAACTGAGAGCAGTGTCCAGCGCTCCAGGAATAGTGTAACTGAGAGCAGTGTCCAGCGCTCCTGGAATAGTGTAACTGAGAGCAGTGCCCAGTGGTGGTGGAATAGTGTAACTGAGAGCAGTGTCCAGCACTCCTGGAATAGTGTAACTGAGAGCAGTGCCCAGATCTCCTGGAATAGTGAAACTGAGAGCAGTGCCCAGCGCTCCTGGAATAGTGTAACTGAGAGCAGATTCCAACGCTCCTGGAATAGTGTAACTGAGAGCAGTGTCCAGCGCTCCTGGAATAGTGTAACTGAGAGCAGTGTCCAGCGCTCCTGGAATAGTGTAACTGAGAGCAGTGTCCAGCGCTCTTGGAATAGTGTAACTGAGAGCAGTGCCCAGCGCTCCTGGAATAGTGTAACTGAGAGCAGTGCCCAGCGCTCCTGGAATAGTGTAAGTGAGAGCAGTGTCCAGCGCTCCTGGAATAGTGTAACTGAGAGCAGTGCCCAGCGCTCCTGGAATAGTGTAACTGAGAGCAGTGCCCAGCGCTCCTGGAATAGTGTAAGTGAGAGCAGTGTCCAGCGCTCCTGGAATAGTGTAACTGAGAGCAGTGTCCAAAGCTACAGGAATAGTGTAACTGAGAGCAGTGCCCAGCGCTCCTGGAATAGTGTAACTGAGAGCAGTGCCCAGCGCTCCTGGAATAGTGTAACTGAGAGCAGTGTCCAGCGCTCCTGGAATAGTGTAACTGAGAGCAGTGTCCAGCGCTCCTGGAATAGTGTAACTGAGAGCAGTGTCCAGCGCTCCTGGAATAATGTAACAGAGAGCAGTGTCCAGCGCTCCTGGAATAGTGTAACTGAGAGCAGTGCCCAGCGCTCCTGGAATAGTGTAACTGAGAGCAGTGCCCAGCGCTCCTGGAATAGAGTAACTGAGAGCAGTGCCCAGCGCTCCTGGAATAGTGTAACTGAGAGCAGTGCCCAGCGCTACTGGAATAGTGTAACTGAGAGCAGTGCCCAGCGCTCCTGTAATAGTGTAAATGAGAGCAGTGCCCAGCGCTCCTGGAATAGAGTAACTGAGAGCAGTGTCCAGCGCTACTGGAATAGTGTAACTGAGAGCAGTGCCCAGCGCTCCTGTAATAGTGTAAATGAGAGCAGTGCCCAGCGCTCCTGGAATAGTGTAAATGAGAGCAGTGCCCAGCGCTCCTGGAATAGTGTAAATGAGAGCAGTGCCCAGCGCTCCTGGAATAGTGTAACTGAGAGCAGTGTCCTGCACTCCTGGAATAGTGTAACAGGGAGCAGTGCCCAGCGCTCCTGGAATAGTGTAACTGAGAGCAGTGCCCAGCGCTCCTGGAATAGTGTAACTGACAGCAGTGCCCAGCGCTACTGGAATAGTGTAACTGAGAGCAGTGTCCAGCGCTCCTGGAATAGTGTAAATGAGAGCAGTGCCCAGCGCTCCTGGAATAGTGTAACTGAGAGCAGTGTCCAGCGCTCCTGGAATAGTGTAAATGAGAGCAGTGCCCAGCGCTCCTGGAATAGTGTAAGTCAGAGCAGTGACCAGCGCTCCTGGAATAGTGTAACTGAGAGCAGTGTCCAGCGCTCCTGGAATAGTGTAACTGAGAGCTGTGCCCAGCGCTCCTGGAATAGTGTAACTGAGAGCAGTGTCCAGAGCTCCTGGAATAGTGTAACTGAGAGCAGTGCCCAGCGCTCCTGGAATAGTGTAACTGAGAGCAGTGCCCAGCGCTCCTGGTAAAATGTAACTGAGAGCAGTGCCCAGCGCTACTGGAATAGTGTAACTGAGAGCAGTGCCAAGCGCGCATGGATTAGTGCAACTGAGAGTAGTGTCCAACATCCTGGAATAGTGTAACTGAGAGCAGTGTCCAGCGCTCCTGGAATAGTGTAACTGAGAGTAGTGTCCAGCGCTCCTGGAATAGTGTAACTGAGAGCAGTGTCCAGCGCTCCTGGAATAGTGTAACTGAGAGAAGTGCTCAGTGCTCCTGGAATAGTGTAACTGAGAGCAGTGCCCAGCGCTACTGGAATAGTGTAACTGAGAGCAGTGCCCAGCGCTCCTGGAATAATGTAACTGAGAGCAGTGTCCTGCGCTCCTGGAATAGTGTAACTGAGAGCAGTGTCCAGCGCTCCTGGAATAGTGTAACTGAGAGCAGTGCCCAGCGCTCCTGGAATAGTGTAACTGAGAGCAGTGCCCAGCGCTCCTGGAATAGTGTAACTGAGAGCAGTGTCCAGCGTTCCTGGAATAGTGTAACTGAGAGCAGTGCCCAGTGCTCCTGGAATAGTGTAACTGAGAGCAGTGTCCAGCGCTCCTGGAATAGTGTAACTGAGAGCAGCGCCCAGTGCTCCTGGAATAGTGTAACTGAGAGCAGTGTCCAGCGCTCCTCGAATAGTGTAACTGAGAGCAGTGCCCAGCGCTCCTGGAATAGTGTAACTGAGAGCAGTGCCCAGCGCTCCTGGAATATTGTAACTGAGAGCAGTGTCCAACATCCTGGAATAGTGTAACTGTGAGAAGTGCTCAGCGCTCCTGGAATAGTGTAACTGAGAGTAGTGTCCAGCGCTCCTGGAATAGTTTAACTGAGAGCAGTGCCCAGCGCTCCTGGAATAGTGTAACTGAGAGCAGTGTCCAGCGCTCCTGGAATAGTGTAACTGAGAGCAGTGTCCAATGCTCCTGGAATAGTGTAACTGAGAGCAGTGTCCAGCGCTCCTGGAATAGTGTAACTGAGAGCAGTGTCCAGCACTCGAGGAATAGTGTAACTGAGAGCAGTGCCCAGCGCTCCTGGAATAGTGTAACTGAGAGCAGTGTCCAGCGCTCCTGGAATAGTGTAACTGAGAGCAGTGTCCAGCGCTCCTGGAATAGTGTAACTGAGAGCAGTGCCCAGCGCTCCTGGAATAGTGTAACTGAGAGCAGTGTCCAGCGCTCCTGGAATAGTGTAACTGAGAGCAGTGACCAGCGCTCCTGGAATAGTGTAACTGAGAGCAGTGTCCAGCGCTCCTGGAATAGTGTAACTGAGAGCAGTGCCCAGCGCTCCTGGAATAGTGTAACTGAGAGCAGTGTCCAGCGCTCCTGGAATAGTGTAACTGAGAGCAGCGTCCAGCACTCCTGGAATAGTGTAACTGAGAGCAGTGCCCTTCCCTCCTGGAATAGTGTAACTGAGAGCAGTGCCCAGCGCTCCTGGAATAATGTAACTGAGAGCAGTGTCCTTCCCTCCTGAAATAGTGTAACTGAGAGCAGTGTCCAGCGCTCCTGGAATAGTGTAACTGAGAGCAGTGCCAAGATCTCCTGGAATAGTGTAACTGAGAGCAGTGTGCAGCGCTCGTGGAATAGTGTAACTGAGAGACATGTCCTTCGCTCCTGGAATAGTGTAACTGAGAGCAGTGCCCAGCGCTCCTGGAATAATGTAACTGAGAGCAGTGTCCAGCGCTCTTGGAATAGTGTAACTGAGAGCAGTGCCCAGCGCTCCTGGAATAGTGTAACTGAGAGCAGTGCCCAGCGCTCCTGGAATAGTGTAACTGAGAGCAGTGCCCAGCGCTCCTGGAATAGTGTAACTGAGAGCAGTGTCCTGCACTCCTGGAATAGTGTAACTGAGAGAAGTGCCCAGCGCTCCTGGAATAGTGTAACTGATAGCAATGTCCAGCGCTCCTGGAATAGTGTAACTGAGAGCAGTGCCAAGCGCTCCTGGAATATTGTAACTGAGAGCAGTGCCCAGCGCTCCTGGAATATTGTAACTGAGAGCAGTGTCCAACATCCTGGAATAGTGTAACTGTGAGAAGTGCTCAGCGCTCCTGGAATAGTGTAACTGAGAATAGTGTCCAGCGCACCTGGTATAAAGTAACTGAGAGCAGTGCCCAGAGCTCCTGGAATAGTGTAACTGAGAGCAGTGTCCAGCGCTCCTGGAATAGTGTAACTGAGAGCAGTGTCTAGCGCTCGTGGAATAGTGAAACTGAGAGCAGTGTCTAGCGCTCCTGGAATAGTGTAACTGAGAGCAGTGTCTAGCGCTCGTGGAATAGTGAAACTGAGAGCAGCATCCAGCGCTCCTGGAATAGTGTAGCTGAGAGCAGTGTCCAGCGCTCGTGGAATAGTGAAACTGAGAGTAGTGTCCAGCGCTCCAGGAATAGTGTAACTGAGAGCAGTTTCCTGCGGTCCTGGAATAGTGTAACTGAGAGCAGTGTCCTGCGGTCCTGGAATAGTGTAACTGAGAGCAGTGTCCAGCGCTCCTGGAATAGTGTAACTGAGAGCCGTGTCCAGCACTCGAGGAATAGTGTAACTGAGAGCAGTGCCCAGCGCTCCAGGAATAGTGTAACTGAGAGCAGTGCCCAGATCTCCTGGAATAGTGTAACTGAGAGCAGTGTCCAATGCTCCTGGAATAGTGTAACTGAGAGCAGTGTCCAGCACTCGAGGAATAGTGTAACTGAGAGCAGTGCCCAGCGCTCCAGGAATAGTGTAACTGAGAGCCGTGTGCAGCGCTCGTGGAATAGTGTAAGTGAGAGCAGTGCCCAACGCTCCGGGAATAGTGTAACTGAGAGCAGTGTGCCGCGCTCGTGGAATAGTGTAACTGAGAGCAGTGCCCAACGCTCCGGGAATAGTGTAACTGAGAGCAGTGTCCAGCGCTCCTGGAATAGTGTAACTGAGAGCCATGTCCAGCGCTCCTGGAATAGTGTAACTGAGAGCAGTGTCCAGCGCTCCTGGAATAGTGTAACTGAGAGCAGTGCCCAACGCTCCGGGAATAGTGTAACTGAGAGCAGTGTCCAGCGCTCCTGGAATAGTGTAACTGAGAGCAGTGTCCAGCGCTCCTGGAATAGTGTAACTGAGAGCAGTGCCCAGTGCTCCTGGAATAGTGTAACAGGGAGCAGTGCCCAGCGCTCCTGGAATAGTGTAACTGAGAGCAGTGCCCAGCGCTCCTGGAATAGTGTAACTGAGAGCAGTGCCCAGCGCTCCTGGAATAGTGTAACTGAGAGCAGTGCCCAGCGCTGCTGGAATAGTGTAACTGAGAGCAGTGCCCAGCGCTCCTGGAATAGTGTAACTGAGAGCAGTGCCAAGCGCTGCTGGAATAGTGTAACTGAGAGCAGTGTCCAAAGGCTCCTGGATTAGTGTAACTGAGAGCAGTGTCCAGCGCACCTGGTATAATGTAACTGAGAGCAGTGCCCAGCACTCCTGGAATAGTGTAACTGAGAGCAGTGCCCAGTGCTCTTGGAATAGTGTAACTGAGAGGAGTGTCCAGCGCTCCTGGAATAGTGTAACTGAGAGTAGTGTCCAGCGCTCCTGGAATAGTGTTATTGAGAGCAGTGCCCAGCGCTCCTGGAATAGTGTAACTGGGAGCAGTGCCCAGCGCTCCTGGAATAGTGTAACTGAGAGCAGTGTCCAGCGCTCCTGGAATAGTGTAAATGAGAGCAGCGTCCAGCGCTCCTGGAATAGTGTAACTGAGAGCAGTGCCCTTCCCTCCTGGAATAGTGTAACTGAGAGCAGTGCCCAACGCTCCTGGAATAGTGTAACTGAGAGCAGTGCCCAGCGCTCCTGGAATAGTGTAACTGAGAGCAGTGCACAGTGCTCCTGGAATAGTGCAACTGAGAGCAGTGCCCTTCCCTCCTGGAATAGTGTAACTGAGAGCAGTGCCCAGCGCTCCTGGAATAATGTAACTGAGAGCAGTGCCCTTCCCTCCTGGAATAGTGTAACTGAGAGCAGTGCCCAGATCTCCTGGAATAGTGTAACTGAGAGCAGTGTCCAGCGCTCCTGGAATAATGTAACTGAGAATAGTGTCCAGCGCTCCTGGAATAGTGTAACTGAGAGCAGTGCCCAGTGCTCCTGGAATAGTGTAACTGAGAGGAGTGTCCAGCGCTCCTGGAATAGTGTAACTGAGAGCAGTGCCCAGCGCTCCTGGAATAGTGTAACTGAGAGGAGTGTCCAGCGCTCCTGGAATAGTGTAACTGAGAGGAGTGTCCAGCGCTCCTGGAATAATGTAACTGAGAGCAGTGTCCAGCGCTCCTGGAATAGTGTAACTGAGAGCAGTGTCCAGCGCTCCTGGAATAGTTTAACTGAGAGCAGTGTCCAGCGCTCCTGAAATAGTGTAACTGAGAGCAGTGTCCAGCGCTCCTGGAATAGTTTAACTGAGAGCAGTGTCCAGCGCTCCTGGAATTGTGTAAATGAGAGCAGTGTCCAGTGTTCCTGGAATAGTGTAACTGAGAGCAGTGTCCAGCGCTCCTGGAATAGTGTAACTGAGAGCAGTGCCTAGCGCTCCTGGAATAGTGTAACTGAGAGCAGTGCCAAGCGCTCCTGGAATATTGTAACTGAGAGCAGTGCCCAGCGCTCCTGGAATAGTGTAACTGAGAGCAGTGTCCAGCGCTCCTGGAATAGTGTAACTGAGAGCAGTGTCCAGCGCTCCTGGAATAGTGTAACTGAGAGCAGTGTCCAGCGCTCCTGGAATAGTGTAACTGGGAGCAGTGCCCAGCGCTCCTGGAATAGTGTAAGTGAGAGCAGAGCCCAGCGCTAGAGGAATAATGTAACTGAGAGCAGTGTCCAGCGCTCCTGGAATAGTGTAACTGAGAGCAGTGTCCAGTGCTCCTGGAATAGTGTAACTGGGAGCAGTGTCCAGCGCTCCTGGAATAGTGTAACTGAGAGCAGTGTCCAGCGCTCCAGGAATAGTGTAACTGAGAGCAGTGTCCAGCGCTCCTGGAATAATGTAACTGAGAGCAGTGTGCAGCGCTCGTGGAATAGTGTAACTGAGAGCAGTGTCCAGCGTTCCTGGAATAATGTAACTGAGAGCAGTGTCCAGCGCTCCTGGAACAGTGTAACTGAGAGCAGTGTCCAGCGCTCCTGGAATAGTGTAACTGAGAGCAGTGCCCAGCGCTCCTGGAATAGTGTAACTGAGAGCAGTGCCCAGCGCTCCTGGAATAGTGTAACTGAGAGCAGTGCCCAGCGCTCCTGGAATAGTGTAAGTGAGAGCAGTGCCCTTCCCTCCTGGAATAGTGTAACTGAGAGCAGTGCCCAGCGCTCCTGGAATAATGTAACTGAGAGCAGAGCCCAGCGCTCCTGGAATAGTGTAACTGAGAGCAGTGCCCAGCGCTACTGGAATAGTGTAACTGAGAGCAGTGTCCAGCGCTCCTGGAATAGTGTAACTGAGAGCAGTGCCCAGCGCTCCTGCAATAGTGTAACTGAGAGCAGTGCCCAGCGCTCCTGGAATAGTGTAACTGAGAGCAGTGCCCAGCGCTACTGGAATAGTGTAACTGAGAGCAGTGCCCAGCGCTACTGGAACAGTGTAACTGAGAGCAGTGCCCAGCGCTCCTGGAATAGTGTAACTGAGAGCAGTGCCCAGCGCTGCTGGAATAGTGTAAATGAGAGCAGTGCCCAGCGCTCCTGGAATAGTGTAACTGAGAGAAGTGCCCAGCGCTCCTGGAATAGTGTAACTGAGAGCAGTGCCAAGCGCGCATGGATTAGTTAGACTGAGAGAAGTGCCCAGCGCTCCTGGAATAGTGTAACTGAGAGCAGTGTCCAACAGTCTTGGAATAGTGTAACTGAGAGAAGTGCCCAGTGCTCCTGGAATTGTGTAACTGAGATCAGAGCCCAGCGCTCCTGGAATAGTGTAACTGAGAGCAGTGCTCAGCGCTCCTGGAATAGTGTAACTGAGAATAGTGTCCAGCGCACCTGGTATAATGTAACTGAGAGCAGTGTCCAGCGCTCCTGGAATAGTGTAACTGAGAGCAGTGCCCAGCGCTCCAGAAATAGTGTAACTGAGAGCAGTGCCCAGCGCTCCTGGAATAGTGTAACTGAGAGCAGTGTCCAGCGCTCCTGGAATAGTGTAACTGAGAGCAGTGCCCAGTGCTCCTGGAATAGTGTAACTGAGAGCAGTGTCCAGCGCTCCTGGAATAGTGTAACTGAGAGCAGTGTCCAGCGCTCCTGGAATTGTGTAACTGAGAGCAGTGCCCAGCGCTACTGGAATAGTGTAACTGAGAGCAGTGCCCAGAGTTCCAGGAATACTGTAACTGAGAGCAGTGCCCAGCGCTCCTGGAATAGTGTAACTGAGAGCAGTGTCCAGCGCTCCTGGAATTGTGTAACTGAGAGCAGTGCCCAGCGCTCCTGGAATAGTGTAACTGAGAGCAGTGTCCAGCGCTCCTGGAATAGTGTAACTGAGAGCAGCGCCCAGCGCTCCTGTAATAGTGTAACTGAGAGCAGTGTCCAGCACTCCTGGAATAGTGTAAATGAGAGCAGTGCCCAGCGCTCGTGGAATAGTGTAAATGAGAGCAGTGCCCAGCGCTCCTGGAATAGTGTAACTGAGAGCAGTGCCCAGCGCTCCTGGAATAGTGTAACTGAGAGCAGTGTCCTGCACTCCTGGAATAGTGTAACAGGGAGCAGTGCCCAGCGCTCCTGGAATAGTGTAACTGAGAGCAGTGTCCTGCACTCCTGGAATAGTGTAACTGAGAGCAGTGCCCAGCGCTCCTGGAATAGTGTAACTGAGAGCAGTGTCCAGCGCTCCTGGAATAGTGTAACTGAGAGCAGTGCCCAGCGCTACTGGAATAGTGTAACTGAGAGCAGTGCCAAGCGCACCTGGATTAGTGTAACTGAGAGCAGTGTCCAACAGTCCTGGAATAGTGTAACTGAGAGAAGTGCTCAGCGCTCCTGGAATAGTGTAACTGAGAGAAGTGCCTAGCGCTCCTGGAATAGTGTAACTGAGAGCAGTGTCCAACAGTCCTGGAATAGTGTAACTGAGAGAAGTGCTCAGCGCTCCTGGAATAGTGTAACTGAGAATAGTGTCCAGCGCACCTGGTATAATGTAACTGAGAGCAGTGCCCAGCACTCCTGGAATAGTGTAACTGAGAGCAGTGTCCAGCGCTCCTGGAATTGTGTAACTGAGAGCAGTGCCCAGCGCTCCTGGAATAGTGTAACTGAGAGCAGTGTCAAGCGCTCCTGGAATAGTGTAGCTGAGAGCAGTGCCCAGCGCTCCTGGAATAGTGTAACTGAGAGCAGTGTCCAGCGCTCCTGGAATAGTGTAACTGAGAGCCGTGTCAAGCGCTCCTGGAATAGTGTAACTGAGAGCAGTGTCCAGCGCTCCTGGAATAGTGTAACTGAGAGCAGTGTCCAGCGCTCCTGGAATAGTGTAACTGAGAGCAGTGTCCCGCATTCCAGGAATAGTGTAACTGAGAGCAGTGCCCTGCGCTCCTGGAATAGTGTAACTGAGAGCAGTGCCCAGCGTTCCAGGAATAGTGTAACTGAGAGCAGTGTCCAGCGCTCCTGAAATAGTGTAACTGAGAGCAGTGTCCCGCATTCCTGGAATAGTGTAACTGAGAGCAGTGTCCTGCACTCCTGGAATAGTGTAACTGAGAGCAGTGCCCAGCGCTGCTGGAATAGTGTAACTGAGAGCAGTGCCCAGCGCTCCTGGAATAGTGTAACTGAGAGCAGTGCCCAGCGCTCCTGGAATAGTTTAACTGAGAGCAGTGCCCAGCGCTCCTGGAATAGTGTAACTGAGAGCAGTGCCCAGCGCTCCTGGAATAGTGTAACTGAGAGCAGTTTCCAGCGCTCCTGGAATAGTGTAACTGAGAGCAGTGCCCAGCGCTCCTGGAATATTGTAACTGAGAGCAGTGTCCAACATCCTGGAATAGTGTAACTGTGAGAAGTGCTCAGCGCTCCTGGAATAGTGTAACTGAGAATAGTGTCCAGCGCTCCTGGAATAGTGTAACTGAGAGCAGTGTCCAGCGCTCCTGGAATAGTGTAACTGAGAGCAGTGCCCAGCGCTCCTGGAATAGTGTAACTGAGAGCAGTGCCCAGCGCTACTGGAATAGTGTAACTGAGAGCAGTGCCCAGCGCTACTGGAACAGTGTAACTGAGAGCAGTGCCCAGCGCTCCTGGAATAGTGTAACTGAGAGCAGTGCCCAGCGCTGCTGGAATAGTGTAAATGAGAGCAGTGCCCAGCGCTCCTGGAATAGTGTAACTGAGAGAAGTGCCCAGCGCTCCTGGAATAGTGTAACTGAGAGCAGTGCCAAGCGCGCATGGATTAGTTAGACTGAGAGAAGTGCCCAGCGCTCCTGGAATAGTGTAACTGAGAGCAGTGTCCAACAGTCTTGGAATAGTGTAACTGAGAGAAGTGCCCAGTGCTCCTGGAATTGTGTAACTGAGATCAGAGCCCAGCGCTCCTGGAATAGTGTAACTGAGAGCAGTGCTCAGCGCTCCTGGAATAGTGTAACTGAGAATAGTGTCCAGCGCACCTGGTATAATGTAACTGAGAGCAGTGTCCAGCGCTCCTGGAATAGTGTAACTGAGAGCAGTGCCCAGCGCTCCAGAAATAGTGTAACTGAGAGCAGTGCCCAGCGCTCCTGGAATAGTGTAACTGAGAGCAGTGCCCAGTGCTCCTGGAATAGTGTAACTGAGAGCAGTGTCCAGCGCTCCTGGAATAGTGTAACTGAGAGCAGTGTCCAGCGCTCCTGGAATTGTGTAACTGAGAGCAGTGCCCAGCGCTACTGGAATAGTGTAACTGAGAGCAGTGCCCAGAGTTCCAGGAATACTGTAACTGAGAGCAGTGCCCAGCGCTCCTGGAATAGTGTAACTGAGAGCAGTGTCCAGCGCTCCTGGAATTGTGTAACTGAGAGCAGTGCCCAGCGCTCCTGGAATAGTGTAACTGAGAGCAGTGTCCAGCGCTCCTGGAATAGTGTAACTGAGAGCAGCGCCCAGCGCTCCTGTAATAGTGTAACTGAGAGCAGTGTCCAGCACTCCTGGAATAGTGTAAATGAGAGCAGTGCCCAGCGCTCGTGGAATAGTGTAAATGAGAGCAGTGCCCAGCGCTCCTGGAATAGTGTAACTGAGAGCAGTGCCCAGCGCTCCTGGAATAGTGTAACTGAGAGCAGTGTCCTGCACTCCTGGAATAGTGTAACAGGGAGCAGTGCCCAGCGCTCCTGGAATAGTGTAACTGAGAGCAGTGTCCTGCACTCCTGGAATAGTGTAACTGAGAGCAGTGCCCAGCGCTCCTGGAATAGTGTAACTGAGAGCAGTGTCCAGCGCTCCTGGAATAGTGTAACTGAGAGCAGTGCCCAGCGCTACTGGAATAGTGTAACTGAGAGCAGTGCCAAGCGCACCTGGATTAGTGTAACTGAGAGCAGTGTCCAACAGTCCTGGAATAGTGTAACTGAGAGAAGTGCTCAGCGCTCCTGGAATAGTGTAACTGAGAGAAGTGCCTAGCGCTCCTGGAATAGTGTAACTGAGAGCAGTGTCCAACAGTCCTGGAATAGTGTAACTGAGAGAAGTGCTCAGCGCTCCTGGAATAGTGTAACTGAGAATAGTGTCCAGCGCACCTGGTATAATGTAACTGAGAGCAGTGCCCAGCACTCCTGGAATAGTGTAACTGAGAGCAGTGTCCAGCGCTCCTGGAATTGTGTAACTGAGAGCAGTGCCCAGCGCTCCTGGAATAGTGTAACTGAGAGCAGTGTCAAGCGCTCCTGGAATAGTGTAGCTGAGAGCAGTGCCCAGCGCTCCTGGAATAGTGTAACTGAGAGCAGTGTCCAGCGCTCCTGGAATAGTGTAACTGAGAGCCGTGTCAAGCGCTCCTGGAATAGTGTAACTGAGAGCAGTGTCCAGCGCTCCTGGAATAGTGTAACTGAGAGCAGTGTCCAGCGCTCCTGGAATAGTGTAACTGAGAGCAGTGTCCCGCATTCCAGGAATAGTGTAACTGAGAGCAGTGCCCTGCGCTCCTGGAATAGTGTAACTGAGAGCAGTGCCCAGCGTTCCAGGAATAGTGTAACTGAGAGCAGTGTCCAGCGCTCCTGAAATAGTGTAACTGAGAGCAGTGTCCCGCATTCCTGGAATAGTGTAACTGAGAGCAGTGTCCTGCACTCCTGGAATAGTGTAACTGAGAGCAGTGCCCAGCGCTGCTGGAATAGTGTAACTGAGAGCAGTGCCCAGCGCTCCTGGAATAGTGTAACTGAGAGCAGTGCCCAGCGCTCCTGGAATAGTTTAACTGAGAGCAGTGCCCAGCGCTCCTGGAATAGTGTAACTGAGAGCAGTGCCCAGCGCTCCTGGAATAGTGTAACTGAGAGCAGTTTCCAGCGCTCCTGGAATAGTGTAACTGAGAGCAGTGCCCAGCGCTCCTGGAATATTGTAACTGAGAGCAGTGTCCAACATCCTGGAATAGTGTAACTGTGAGAAGTGCTCAGCGCTCCTGGAATAGTGTAACTGAGAATAGTGTCCAGCGCTCCTGGAATAGTGTAACTGAGAGCAGTGTCCAGCGCTCCTGGAATAGTGTAACTGAGAGCAGTGTCCAGCGCTCCTGGAATAGTGTAACTGAGAGCAGTTTCTAGCGCTCGTGGAATAGTGAAACTGAGAGCAGCATCCAGCGCTCCTGGAATAGTGTAACTGAGAGCAGTGCCCAGCGTTCCAGGAATAGTGTAACTGAGAGCAGTGTCCTGCGGTCCTGGAATAGTGTAACTGAGAGCAGTGTCCAATGCTCCTGGAATAGTGTAACTGAGAGCAGTGCCCAGCGCTCCTGGAATAGTGTAACTGAGAGCAGTGTCCAGCGCTCCTGGAATAGTGTAACTGAGAGCAGTGTCCAGCGCTCCTGGAATAGTGTAACTGAGAGCAGTGTCCAGCGCTCCTGGAATAGTGTAACTGAGAGCAGTGTCCAGCACTCGAGGAATAGTGTAACTGAGAGCAGTGCCCAGCGCTCCTGGAATAGTGTAACTGAGAGCAGTGTGCAGCGCTCGTGGAATAGTGTAACTGAGAGCCATGTCCAGCGCTCCTGGAATAGTGTAACTGAGAGTAGTGTCCAGCGCTCCTGGAATAGTGTTACTGAGAGCAGTGCCCAGTGCTCCTGGAATAGTGTAACTGAGAGCAGTGTCCAGCGCTCCTGGAATAGTGTAACTGAGAGCAGTGCCCAGTGCTCCTGGAATAGTGTAACTGAGAGCAGTGCCCAGCGCTACTGGAATAGTGTAACTGAGAGCAGTGTCCAGCGCTGCTGGAATAGTGTAACTGAGAGCAGTGTCCAGCGCTACAGGAATAATGTAACTGAGAGCAGTGCCCAGCGCTGCTGGAATAGTGTAACTGAGAGCAGTGTCCAGCGCTGCTGGAATAGTGTAAGTGAGAGCAGTGCCCAGCGCTACAGGAATAATGTAACTGAGAGCAGTGCCCAGCGCTCCTGGAATAGTGTAACTGAGAGCAGTGCCCAGCGCTCCTGGAATAGTGTAACTGAGAGCAGTGTCCAGCGCTCCTGGAATAGTGTAACTGAGAGTAGTGTCCAGTGCTCCTGGAATAGTGTAACTGAGAGCAGTGTCCAGCGCTCCTGGAATAGTGTTATTGAGAGCAGTGCCCAGCGCTCCTGGAATAGTGTAACTGAGAGCAGTGCCCAGCGCTCCTGGAATAGTGTAACTGAGAGCAGTGACCAGCGCTCCTGGAATAGTGCAACTGAGAGCAGTGCCCTTCCCTCCTGGAATAGTGTAACTGAGAGCAGTGCCCAGCGCTCCTGGAATAATGTAACTGAGAGCAGTGCCCTTCCCTCCTGGAATAGTGTAACTGAGAGCAGTGCCAAGAGCTCCTGGAATAGTGTAACTGAGAGCAGTGTCCAGCGCTCCTGGAATAGTGTAACTGAGAGCAGTGTCAAGAGCTCCTGGAATAGTGTAACTGAGAGCAGTGTCCAGCGCTCCTGGAATAGTGTAACTGAGAGCAGTGTCCAGCGCTCCCGGAATAGTGTAACTGAGAGCAGTGTCCAGCGCTCCTGGAATAGTGTAACTGAGAGCAGTGTCCAGCGCTACTGGAATAGTGTAACTGAGAGCAGTGCCCAGCGCTACTGGAATAGTGTAACTGAGAGCAGTGCTCAGCGTTCCAGGAATAGTGTAACTGAGAGCAGTGCCCAGCGCTCCTGGAATAGTGTAACTGAGAGCAGTGCCCTGCGGTCCTGGAATAGTGTAACTGAGAGCAGTGTCCAGCGCTCCTGGAATAGTGTAACTGAGAGCAGTGCCCTGCGGTCCTGGAATAGTGTAACTGAGAGCAGTGTCCAGCGCTCCTGGAATAGTGTAACTGAGAGCAGTGTCCAGCGCTCCTGGAATAGTGTAACTGAGAGCAGTGCCCTGCGGTCCTGGAATAGTGTAACTGAGAGCAGTACCCAGCGCTCCTGGAATAGTGTAACTGAGAGCAGTGCCCTGCGGTCCTGGAATAGTGTAACTGAGAGCAGTGTCCAGCGCTCCTGGAATAGTGTAACTGAGAGCAGTGTCCAGCGCTCCAGGAATAGTGTAACTGAGAGCAGTGTCCTGCACTCCTGGAATAGTGTAACTGAGAGCAGAGCCCCGCGCTCCAGGAATAGTGTAACTGAGAGCAGTGTCCAGCGCTCCTGGAATAGTGTAACTGAGAGCAGAGCCCCGCGCTCCTGGATTAGTGTAACTGAGAGCAGAGCCCAGCGCTCCTGGAATAATGTAACTGAGAGCAGTGTCCTGCACTCCTGGAATAGTGTGACTGAGAGCAGTGCCCAGCGCTCCTGGAATAGTGTAACTGAGAGCAGTGTCCAGTGCTCCTGGAATAGTGTAACTGAGAGCAGTGCCAAGCGCTCCTGGAATAGTGTAACTGAGAGCAGTGCCAAGCGCTCCTGGAATATTGTAACTGAGAGCAGTGCCAAGCGCTCCTGGAATATTGTAACTGAGAGCAGTGTCCAACATCCTGGAATAGTGTAACTGAGAGCAGTGTCCAGCGCTCCAGGAATAGTGTAACTGAGAGCAGTGTCCAGCGCTCCTGGAATAGTGTAACTGAGAGCAGTGTCCAGTGCTCCTGGAATAGTGTAACTGAGAGCAGTGCCAAGCGCTCCTGGAATAGTGTAACTGAGAGCAGTGCCAAGCGCTCCTGGAATATTGTAACTGAGAGCAGTGCCAAGCGCTCCTGGAATATTGTAACTGAGAGCAGTGTCCAACATCCTGGAATAGTGTAACTGAGAGCAGTGCCCAGCGCTCCTGGAATAGTGCAACTGAGAGCAGTGTCCAGCGCTCCTGGAATAGTGTAACTGAGAATAGTGTCCAGCGCACCTGGTATAAAGTAACTGAGAGCAGTGACCAGCACTCCTGGAATAGTGTAACTGAGAGCAGTGCCCAGTGCTCCTGGAATAGTGTAACAGAGAGCAGTGTCCAGCGCTCCTGGAAAAGTGTAACTGCGAGTAGTGTCCAGCGCTCCTGGAATAGTGTAACTGAGAGCAGTGTCCAGCGCTCCTGGAATAGTGTAACTGAGAGCAGTGCCCTGCGGTCCTGGAATAGTGTAACTGAGAGCAGTGTCCAGCGCTCCTGGAATAGTGTAACTGAGAGCAGTGCCCAGCGCTCCTGGAATAGTGTAACTGAGAGCAGTGCCCAGCGCTCCTGGAATAGTGTAACTGAGAGCAGTGCCCAGCGCTCCTGGAATAGTGTAACTGAGAGCAGTGCCCAGATCTCCTGGAATAGTGTAACTGAGAGAAGTGCTAGGCGCTCCTGGAATAGTGTAACTGAGAGCAGTGTCCAGCGCAACTGATATAATGTAACTGAGAGCAGTGCCCAGCGCTCCTGGAATAGTGCAACTGAGAGCAGTGCCCAGCGCTCCTGGAATAGTGCAACTGAGAGCAGGGTCCAACATCCTGGAATAGTGTAACTGAGAGCAGTGTCCAGCGCTCCTGGAATAGTGTAACTGAGAGCAGTGTCCAGCGCTCCTGGAATAGTGTAACTGAGAGCAGTGTCCAGCGCTCCTGGAATAGTGTAACTGAGAGCAGTGTCCTGCTCTCGTGGAATAGTGTAACTGAGACCAGTGCCCAGCGCTCCTGGAATAGTGTAACTGAGAGCAGTGTCCAGCGCTACTGGAATAGTGTAACTGAGAGCAGTGTCCAGCGCTCCTGGAACAGTGTAACTGAGAGCAGTGCCCAGCGCTCCTGGAATAGTGTAACTGAGAGCAGTGTCCAGCGCTCCTGGAATAGTGTAACTGAGAGCAGTGTCCAGCGCTCCTGGAATAGTGTAAGTGAGAGCAGTGTCCAGCGCTCCTGGAACAGTGTAACTGAGAGCAGTGTCCAGCGCTACTGGAATAGTGTAACTGAGAGCAGTGCCCAGCGCTCCTGGAATAGTGTAACTGAGAGCAGTGCCAAGCGCTCCTGGAATAGTGTAACTGAGAGCAGTGCCCAGCGCTCCTGGAATAGTGTAACTGAGAGCAGTGCCGAGCGCTCCTGGAATAGTGTAACTGAGAGCAGTGTCCAACGCTCCTGGAATATTGTAGCTGAGAGCAGTGTCCTGCGCTACTGGAATAGTGTAACTGAGAGCAGTTTCCAGCGCTCCTGGAATAGTGTAACTGAGAGCAGTGCTAGGCGCTCCTGGAATAGTGTAACTGAGAGCAGTGCTAGGCGCTCCAGGAATAGTGTAACTGAGAGCAGTGTCCAGCGCTCCTGGAATAGTGTAACTGAGAGCAGTGCTAGGCGCTCCAGGAATAGTGTAACTGAGAGCAGTGTCCAGCGCTCCTGGAATAGTGTAACTGAGAGCAGTGCTAGGCGCTCCAGGAATAGTGTAACTGAGAGCAGCGTCCTGCACTCCTGGAATAGTGTAAATGAGAGCAGTGCCCAGCGCTCCTGGAATAGTGTAACAGAGAGCAGTGCCCAGCGCTCCTGGAATAGTGTAAGTGAGAGCAGTGCCCAGCGCTACAGGAATAATGTAACTGAGAGCAGATTACAGCGCTCCTGGAATAATGTAACGGAGAGCAGTGCCCAGCGCTCCTGGAATAATGCAACTAAGAGCAGTGTCCTGCACTCCTGGAATAGTGTAACTGAGAGCAGTGTCCGGCGCTCCTGGTATAGAGTAACTGAGAGCAGTGTCCAGCGCTCCTGGAATATTGTAGCTGAGAGCAGTGTCCAGCGCTCCTGGAAGAGTGAATATGAGAGCAGTGCCCAGCGCTCCTGGAATAGTGTAACTGAGAGTCGTGCCCAGCGCTCCTGGAATAGTGTAACTGAGAGCAGTGCCCAGTGCTCCTGGAGTAGTGTAACTGAGAGCAGTGTCCAGATCTCCTGGTATAATGTAACTGAGAGCAGTGCCCAGCACTCCTGGAATAGTGTAACTGAGAGCAGTGCCCAGCGCTCCTGGAATAGTGTAACTGAGAGCAGTGCCCAGCGCTCCTGGAATAGTGTAACTGAGAGCAGTGCCCAGCGCTGTTGGAATAGTGTAACTGAGAGCAGTGTCCAGCGCACTTGGAATAGTGTAACTGAGAGCAGTGCCAAGCGCTCCTGGAATATTGTAACTGAGAGCAGTGCCAAGCGCTCCTGGAATAGTGTAACTGAGAACAGTGCCCAGCGCTCCTGGAACAGTGTAACTGAGAGCAGTGCCCAGCGCACTTGGAATAGTGTAACTGAGAGCAGTGCCAAGCGCTCCTGGAATATTGTAACTGAGAGCAGTGCCAAGCGCTCCTGGAATAGTGTAACTGAGAACAGTGCCCAGCGCTCCTGGAATAGTGTAACTGAGAGCAGTGCCCAGCGCTCCTGGAATAGTGTAACTGAGAGCAGTGTCAAGTGCTCCTGGAATAGTGTAACTGAGAGCAGTGTCAAGTGCTCCTGGACTAGTGTAACTGAGAGCAGTGTCCAGCGCTCCTGGAATAGTGTAACTGAGAGTAGTGCCCAGCGCTCCTGGAATAGTGTAACTGAGATCAGTGCCCAGATCTCCTGGAATAGTGTAACTGAGAGCAGTGCCCAGCGTTCCAGGAATAGTGTAACTGAGATCAGTGCCCTGCGGTCCTGGAATAGTGTAACTGAGAGCAGTGCCCAGATCTCCTGGAATAGTGTAACTGAGAGCAGTGTCCAGCGCTCCTGGAATCGTGTAACTGAGAGCAGTGCCCAGATCTCCTGGAATAGTGTAACTGAGAGCAGTGTCCAGCGCTCCTGGAATAGTGTAACTGAGAGCAGTGCCCAGATCTCCTGGAATAGTGTAACTGAGAGCAGTGTCCAGCGCTCCTGGAATCGTGTAACTGAGAGCAGTGTCCAGCACTCCTGGAATAGTGTAACTGAGAGCAGTGTCCAGCGTTCCTGGAATAGTGTAACTGAGAGCAGTGTCCAGCGCTCCTGGAATAGTGTAACTGAGAGCAGTGCCCAGCGCTCCTGGAATAGTGTAACTGAGAGCAGTGCCCAGCGCTCCTGGAATAGTGTAACTGAGAGCAGTGTCCAGCGCTCCTGGAATAGTGTAACTGAGAGCAGTGCCCAGCGCTACTGGAATAGTGTAACTGAGAGCAGTGCCAAGCGCTGCTGGAATAGTGTAACTGAGAGCAGTGCCAAGCGCGCATGGAATAGTGTAACTGAGAGAAGTGCCCAGCGCTCCTGGAATAGTGTAACTGAGAGCAGTGTCCAACAGTCCTGGAATAGTGTAACTGAGAGAAGTGCTCAGCGCTCCTGGAATAGTGTAACTGAGAGCAGTGTCCAGCGCACCTGGAATAGTGTAACTGAGAGCAGTGTCCAGCGCTCCTGGAATAGTGTAACTGAGAGCAGTGTCCAGCGCTCCAGGAATAGTGTAACTGAGAGCAGCGTCCAGCGCTCCAGGAATAGTGTAACTGAGAGCAGTGTCCAGCGCTCCTGGAATAGTGTAATTGAGAGCAGTGTCTAGCGCTCCTGGAATAGTGAAACTGAGAGCAGTGCCCAGCGCTCCTGGAATAGTGTAACTGAGAGCAGTGTCCAGCGCTCCTGGAATAGTGTAACTGAGAGCAGTGCCCAGCGCTCCTGGAATAGTGTAACTGAGAGCAGTGTCCAGCGCTCCTGGAATAGTGTAACTGAGAGCAGTGCCCAGCGCTCCTGGAATAGTGTAACTGAGAGCAGAGCCCAGCGCTCCTGGAATAGTGTAACTGAGAGCAGTGTCCAGCACTCCTGGAATAGTGTAAATGAGAGCAGTGCCCAGCGCTCCTGGAATAGTGTAAGTGAGAGCAGTGCCCTGCGCTACAGGAATAATGTAACTGAGAGCAGTGCCCAGCGCTCCTGGAATAGTGTAACTGAGAGCAGTGCCCAGCGCTCCTGGAATAATGTAACTGAGAGCAGTGTCCTGCACTCCTGGAATAGTGTAACTGAGAGCAGTGTCCAGCGCTCCTGGAATAGTGTAACTGAGAGCAGTGTCCAGCGCTCCTGGAATAGTGTAACTGAGAGCAGTGTCCAGCGCTCCTGGAATAGTGTAACTGAGAGCAGTGTCCAGCGCTCCTGGAATAGTGTAACTGAGAGCAGTGTCCAGCGCTCCAGGAATAGTGTAACTGAGAGCAGTGTCCAGCGCTCCAGGAATAGTGTAACTGAGAGCAGCATCCAGCGCTCCTGGAATAGTGTAACTGAGAGCAGTGCCCAGCGCTCAGGGAATAGTGTAAGTGAGAGCAGTGCCCAGCGCTCCTGGAATAGTGTAACTGAGAGCAGTGCCCAGCGCTCCTGGAATAGTGTAACTGAGAGCAGTGTCCAGCGCTCCTGGAATAGTGTAACTGAGAGAAGTGCTCAGCGCTCCTGGAATAGTGTAACTGAGAATAGTGTCAAGCGCACCTGGTATAAAGTAAATGAGAGCACTGCCCAGCACACCTGGAATAGTGTAACTGTGAGAAGTGCCTAGCGCTCCTGGAATAGTGTAACTGAGAGCAGTGCCCAGTGCTCCTGGAGTAGTGTAACTGAGAGCAGTGTCCAGCGCTCCTGGAATAGTGTAACTGAGAGCAGTGCCCAGCGCACTTGGAATATTGTAACTGAGAGCAGTGCCCAGCGCTCCTGGAATATTGTAACTGAGAGCAGTGCCCAGCGCTCCTGGATTATTGTAACTGAGAGCAGTGTCCAGCGCTCCTGGAATAGTGTAACTGAGAGCAGTGCCCAGCGCTCCTGGAATATTGTAACTGAGAGCAGTGCCAAGCGCGCATGGATTAGTTTGACTGAGAGAAGTGCCCAGTGCTCCTGGAGTAGTGTAACTGAGAGCAGTGCCCAGCGCTCCTGGAATAGTGTAACTGAGAGCAGTGCCCAGTGCTCCTGGAGTAGTGTAACTGAGAGCAGGGTCCAACATCCTGGAATAGTGTAACTGTGAGAAGTGCTCAGCGCTCCTGGAATAGTGTAACTGAGAATAGTGTCCAGCGCACCTTGTATAAAGTAACTGAGAGCAGTGCCCAGCGCTCCTGGAATAGTGTAACTGAGAGCAGTGTCCAGCGCTCCTGGAATAGTGTAACTGAGAGCAGCGTCCAGCGCTCCTGGAATAGTGTAACTGAGAGCAGTGTCCAGCGCTCCTGGAATAGTGTAACTGAGAGCAGTGTCCAGCGCTCCTGGTATAGTGTAACTGAGAGCAGTGTCCAGCGCTACTGGAATAGTGTAACTGAGAGCAGTGTCCAGCGCTACTGGAATAGTGTAACTGAGAGCAGTGTCCAGCGCTACTGGAATAGTGTAACTGAGAGCAGTGTCCTGCTCTCGTGGAATAGTGTAACTGAGACCAGTGCCCAGCGCTCCTGGAATAGTGTAACTGAGAGCAGTGTCCAGCGCTACTGGAATAGTGTAACTGAGAGCAGTGTCCAGCGCTCCTGGAACAGTGTAACTGAGAGCAGTGCCCAGCGCTCCTGGAATAGTGTAACTGAGAGCAGTGTCCAGCGCTCCTGGAATAGTGTAACTGAGAGCAGTGTCCAGCGCTCCTGGAATAGTGTAACTGAGAGCAGTGCCCAGCGCTCCTGGAATAGTGTAACTGAGAGCAGTGTCCAGCGCTCCTGGAATAGTGTAACTGAGATCAGTGTCAAGCGCTCCTGGAATAGTGTAAGTGAGAGCAGTGTCCAGCGCTCCTGGAACAGTGTAACTGAGAGCAGTGTCCAGCGCTACTGGAATAGTGTAACTGAGAGCAGTGCCCAGCGCTCCTGGAATAGTGTAACTGAGAGCAGTGCCAAGCGCTCCTGGAATAGTGTAACTGAGAGCAGTGCCCAGCGCTCCTGGAATAGTGTAACTGAGAGCAGTGCCGAGCGCTCCTGGAATAGTGTAACTGAGAGCAGTGTCCAACGCTCCTGGAATATTGTAGCTGAGAGCAGTTTCCAGCGCTCCTGGAATAGTGTAACTGAGAGCAGTTTCCAGCGCTCCTGGAATAGTGTAACTGAGAGCAGTGCTAGGCGCTCCTGGAATAGTGTAACTGAGAGCAGTGCTAGGCGCTCCAGGAATAGTGTAACTGAGAGCAGTGTCCAGCGCTCCTGGAATAGTGTAACTGAGAGCAGTGCTAGGCGCTCCAGGAATAGTGTAACTGAGAGCAGTGTCCAGCGCTCCTGGAATAGTGTAACTGAGAGCAGTGCTAGGCGCTCCAGGAATAGTGTAACTGAGAGCAGCGTCCTGCACTCCTGGAATAGTGTAAATGAGAGCAGTGCCCAGCGCTCCTGGAATAGTGTAACAGAGAGCAGTGCCCAGCGCTCCTGGAATAGTGTAAGTGAGAGCAGTGCCCAGCGCTACAGGAATAATGTAACTGAGAGCAGATTACAGCGCTCCTGGAATAATGTAACGGAGAGCAGTGCCCAGCGCTCCTGGAATAATGCAACTAAGAGCAGTGTCCTGCACTCCTGGAATAGTGTAACTGAGAGCAGTGTCCGGCGCTCCTGGTATAGAGTAACTGAGAGCAGTGTCCAGCGCTCCTGGAATATTGTAGCTGAGAGCAGTGTCCAGCGCTCCTGGAAGAGTGAATATGAGAGCAGTGCCCAGCGCTCCTGGAATAGTGTAACTGAGAGCAGTGCCCAGTGCTCCTGGAGTAGTGTAACTGAGAGCAGTGTCCAGATCTCCTGGTATAATGTAACTGAGAGCAGTGCCCAGCACTCCTGGAATAGTGTAACTGAGAGCAGTGCCCAGCGCTCCTGGAATAGTGTAACTGAGAGCAGTGCCCAGCGCTCCTGGAATAGTGTAACTGAGAGCAGTGCCCAGCGCTGTTGGAATAGTGTAACTGAGAGCAGTGCCAAGCGCTCCTGGAATATTGTAACTGAGAGCAGTGCCAAGCGCTCCTGGAACAGTGTAACTGAGAGCAGTGCCCAGCGCACTTGGAATAGTGTAACTGAGAGCAGTGCCAAGCGCTCCTGGAATATTGTAACTGAGAGCAGTGCCAAGCGCTCCTGGAATAGTGTAACTGAGAACAGTGCCCAGCGCTCCTGGAATAGTGTAACTGAGAGCAGTGCCCAGCGCTCCTGGAATAGTGTAACTGAGAGCAGTGTCAAGTGCTCCTGGAATAGTGTAACTGAGAGCAGTGTCAAGTGCTCCTGGACTAGTGTAACTGAGAGCAGTGTCCAGCGCTCCTGGAATAGTGTAACTGAGAGTAGTGCCCAGCGCTCCTGGAATAGTGTAACTGAGATCAGTGCCCAGATCTCCTGGAATAGTGTAACTGAGAGCAGTGCCCAGCGTTCCAGGAATAGTGTAACTGAGATCAGTGCCCTGCGGTCCTGGAATAGTGTAACTGAGAGCAGTGCCCAGATCTCCTGGAATAGTGTAACTGAGAGCAGTGTCCAGCGCTCCTGGAATCGTGTAACTGAGAGCAGTGCCCAGATCTCCTGGAATAGTGTAACTGAGAGCAGTGTCCAGCGCTCCTGGAATAGTGTAACTGAGAGCAGTGCCCAGATCTCCTGGAATAGTGTAACTGAGAATAGTGTCCAGCGCACCTGGTATAATGTAACTGAGAGCAGTGCCCAGCACTCCTGGAATAGTGTAACTGAGAGCAGTGCCCAGCGCTCCTGGAATAGTGTAACTGAGAGCAGTGTCCAGCGCTCCTGGAATAGTGTAACTGAGAGCAGTGTCCAGCGCTCCTGGAATAGTGTAACTGAGAGCAGTGTCCAGCGCTCCAGGAATAGTGTAACTGAGAGCAGCGTCCAGCGCTCCAGGAATAGTGTAACTGAGAGCAGTGTCCAGCGCTCCTGGAATAGTGTAATTGAGAGCAGTGTCTAGCGCTCCTGGAATAGTGAAACTGAGAGCAGTGCCCAGCGCTCCTGGAATAGTGTAAGTGAGAGCAGTGCCCAGCGCTCCTGGAATAGTGTAACTGAGAGCAGTGCCCAGCGCTCCTGGAATAGTGTAACTGAGAGCAGAGCCCAGCGCTCCTGGAATAGTGTAACTGAGAGTAGTGCCCAGCGCTCCTGGAATAGTGTAAGTGAGAGCAGTGCCCAGCGCTCCTGGAATAGTGTAACTGAGAGCAGTGCCCAGCGCTACAGGAATAATGTAACTGAGAGCAGTGCCCAGCGCTCCTGGAATAGTGTAACTGAGAGCAGTGCCCAGCGCTCCTGGAATAATGTAACTGAGAGCAGAGCCCAGCGCTCCTGGAATAATGTAACTGAGAGCAGTGTCCAGCGCTCCTGGAATAGTGTAACTGAGAGCAGTGTCCTGCACTCCTGGAATAGTGTAACTGAGAGCAGTGTCCAGCGCTCCTGGAATAGTGTAACTGAGAGCAGTGCCCAGCGCTCCTGGAATAGTGTAACTAAGAATAGTGTCCAGCGCACCTGGTATAATGTAACTGAGAGCAGTGCCCAGCACTCCTGGAATAGTGTAACTGAGAGCAGCGCCCAGTGCTCCTGGAATAGTGTAACTGAGAGCAGTGTCCAGCGCTCCTGGAATAGTGTAACTGAGAGCAGTGTCCAGCGCTCCTGGAATAGTGTAACTGAGAGCAGTGTCCAGCGCTCCTGGAATAGTGTAACTGAGAGACATGTCCAGCGCTCCTGGAATAGTGTAACTGAGAGCAGTGTCCAGCGCTCCAGGAATAGTGTAACTGAGAGCAGTGTCCAGCGCTCCTGGAATAGTGTAACTGAGAGAAGTGCTCAGCGCTCCTGGAATAGTGTAACTGAGAATAGTGTCAAGCGCACCTGGTATAAAGTAAAGGAGAGCACTGCCCAGCACACCTGGAATAGTGTAACTGAGAGCAGTGCCCAGCGCTCCTGGAATAGTGTAACTGAGAGCAGTGCCCAGCGCTCCTGGAATAGTGTAACTGAGAGCAGTGCCCAGCGCTCCTGGAATAGTGTAACTGAGAGCAGCATCCAGCGCTCCTGGAATAGTGTAACTGAGAGCAGTGTCCAGCGCTCCTGGAATAGTGTAACTGAGAGCAGCATCCAGTGCTCCTGGAATAGTGTAACTGAGAGCAGTGCCCAGCGCTGCTGGAATAATGCAACTGAGAGAAGTTCTCAGCGCTCCTGGAATAGTGTAAGTGAGAGCAGTGCCCAGCCCTACAGGAATAATGTAACTGAGAGCAGCATCCAGTGCTCCTGGAATAGTGTAACTGAGAGCAGTGCCCAGCGCTGCTGGAATAGTGTAACTGAGAGCAGTTTCCAGATCTCCTGGAATAGTGTAACTGAGAGCAGTTTCCAGATCTCCTGGAATAGTGTAACTGAGAGCAGCGCCCAGTGCTCCTGGAATAGTGCAACTGAGAGCAGTGTCCAGCGCTCCTGGAATAGTGTAACTGAGAGCAGCGCCCAGTGCTCCTGGAATAGTGTAACTGAGAGCAGTGTGCAGCGCTCGTGGAATAGTGTAACTGAGAGCAGTGTCCAGCGCTCCTGGAATAGTGTAACTGAGAGCAGTGTCCAGCGCTCCTGGTATAGTGTAACTGAGAGCAGTGACCAGCGCTCCTGGAATAGTGTAACTGAGAGCAGTGTCCAGCGCTCCTGGAATAGTGTAACTGAGAGCAGTGCCCAGCGCTCCTGGAATAGTGTAACTGAGAGCAGTGTCCAACAGTCCTGGAATAGTGTAACTGAGAGCAGTGCCCAGCGCTCCTGGAATAGTGTAACTGAGAGCAGTGTCCAGCGCTCCTGGAATAGTGTAACTGAGAGCAGTGCCCAGCGCTCCTGGAATAGTGTGACTGAGAGCAGAGCCCAGCGCTCCTGGAATAATGTAACTGAGAGGAGTGTCCTGCACTCCTGGAATAGTGTAACTGAGAGCAGTGTCCATCATCCTGGAATAGTGTAACTGAGAGAAGTGCTCAGCGCTCCTGGAATAGTGTAACTGAGAGCAGTGTCAAGTGCTCCTGGAATAGTGTAACTGAGAATAGTGTCCAACAGTCCTGGAATAGTGTAACTGAGAGAAGTGCTCAGCGCTCCTGGAATAGTGTAACTGAGAATAGTGTCCAGCGCACCTGGTATAATGTAACTGAGAGCAGTGCCCAGCACTCCTGGAATAGTGTAACTGAGAGCCGTGCCCAGCGCTCCTGGAATAGTGTAACTGAGAGCAGTGTCCAGCGCTCCTGGAATAGTGTAACTGAGAGCAGCGTCCAGCGCTCCAGGAATAGTGTAACTGAGAGCAGTGTCCAGCGCTCCAGGAATAGTGTAACTGAGAGCAGCGTCCAGCGCTCCAGGAATAGTGTAACTGAGAGCAGTGCCCAGCGCTCCTGGAATAGTGTAACTGAGAGCAGAGCCCAGCGCTCCTGGAATAGTGTAACTGAGAGTAGTGTCCAGCACTCCTGGAATAGTGTAAATGAGAGCAGTGCCCAGCGCTCCTGGAATAGTGTAAGTGAGAGCAGTGCCCTGCGCTACAGGAATAATGTAACTGAGAGCAGTGCCCAGCGCTCCTGGAATAGTGTAACTGAGAGCAGTGCCCAGCGCTCCTGGAATAGTGTAACTGAGAGCAGAGCCCAGCGCTCCTGGAATAATGTAACTGAGAGCAGTGTCCAGCGCTCCTGGAATAGTGTAACTGAGAGCAGTGTCCAGCGCTCCTGGAATAGTGTAACTGAGAGCAGTGTCCAGCGCTCCTGGAATAGTGTAACTGAGAGCAGTGTCCAGCGCTCCTGGAATAGTGTAACTGAGAGCAGTGCCCAGCGCTACTGGAATAGTGTAACTGAGAGCAGTGCCAAGCGCTGCTGGAATAGTGTAACTGAGAGCAGTGCCCAGCGCTCCTGGAATAGTGTAACTGAGAGCAGTGTCCAGCGCTCCTGGAATAGTGTAACTGAGAGAAGTGCACAACGCTCCTGGAATAGTGTAACTGAGAGCAGTGCCCAGCGCTCCTGGAATAGTGTAACTGAGAGCAGTGCCCAGCGCTCCTGGAATAGTGTAACTGAGAGCAGTGTCCAGCGCTCCTGGAATAGTGTAACTGAGAGAAGTGCACAACGCTCCTGGAATAGTGTAACTGAGAGCAGTGCCCAGCGCTCCTGGAATAGTGTAACTAAGAATAGTGTCCAGCGCACCTGGTATAATGTAACTGAGAGCAGTGCACAGCGCTCCTGGAATAGTGTAACTGAGAGCAGTGTCCAGCGCTCCAGGAATAGTGTAACTGAGAGCAGCATCCAGCGCTCCTGTAATAGTGTAACTGAGAGCAGTGTCCAGCGCTCCAGGAATAGTGTAACTGAGAGCAGCATCCAGCGCTCCTGTAATAGTGTAACTGAGAGCAGTGTCCAGCGCTCCTGTAATAGTGTAACTGAGAGCAGTGTCCAGCGCTCCTGGAATAGTGTAACTGAGAGCAGTGTCCTGCAATCCTGGAATAGTGTAACTGAGAGCAGTGCCCTTCGCTCCTGGAATAGTGTAACTGAGAGCAGTGTCCAACATCCTGGAATAGTGTAACTGAGAGAAGTGCTCAGCGCTCCTGGAATAGTGTAACTGAGAATAGTGTCAAGCGCACCTGGTATAAAGTAAATGAGAGCACTGCCCAGCACACCTGGAATAGTGTAACTGAGAGCAGTGCCCAGCGCTCCTGGAATAGTGTAACTGAGAGCAGTGCCCAGCGCTCCTGGAATAGTGTAACTGAGAGCAGTGCCCAGCGCTCCTGGAATAGTGTAACTGAGAGCAGTGCCCAGCGTTCCAGGAATAGTGTAACTGAGAGCAGTGCCCAGCGCTCCTGGAATAGTGTAACTGAGAGCAGTGTCCAGCGCTCCTGGAATAGTGTAACTGAGAGCAGTGCCCAGCGCTCCTGGAATAGTGTAACTAAGAGCAGTGCCCAGCGCTCCTGGAATAGTGTAACTGAGAGCAGTGTCCAGCGCTCCTGGAATAGTGTAACTGAGAGCAGCATCCAGCGCTCCTGGAATAGTGTAACTGAGAGCAGTGTCCAGTGCTCCTGGAATAGTGTAACTGAGAGCAGTGCCCAGCGCTGCTGGAATAGTGCAACTGAGAGAAGTTCTCAGCGCTCCTGGAATAGTGTAACTGAGAGCAGTTTCCAGATCTCCTGGAATAGTGTAACTGAGAGCAGTGTCCAGCGCTCCTGGAATAGTGTAACTGAGAGCAGTGTCCTGCACTCCTGGAATAGTGTAACTGAGAGCAGTTCCCAGCGCTCCTGGAATAGTGTAACTGAGAGCAGTGCCCAGCGCTACTGGAATAGTGTAACTGAGAGCAGTGCCAAGCGCTCCTGGAATAGTGTAACTGAGAGCAGTGCCAAGCGCGCATGGATTAGTTTGACTGAGAGAAGCGCCCAGTGCTCCTGGAATAGTGTAACTGAGAGCAGTGTCCTGCACTCCTGGAATAGTGTAACTGAGAGCAGTTCCCAGCGCTACTGGAATAGTGTAACTGAGAGAAGTGTCCATCATCCTGGAATAGTGTAACTGAGAATAGTGTTCAGCGCACCTGGTATAAAGTAACTGAGAGCAGTGCCCAGCGCTCCTGGAATAGTGTAACTGAGAGCAGTGTCCAGCGCTCCTGGAATAGTGTAACTGAGAGCAGTGCCCAGCGTTCCAGGAATAGTGTAACTGAGAGCAGTGCCCTGCGGTCCTGGAATAGTGTAACTGAGAGCAGTGTCCATCGCTCCTGGAATAGTGTAACTGAGAGCAGTGCCCAGATCTCCTGGAATAGTGTAACTGAGAGCAGTGCCCAGCGCTCCTGGAATAGTGTAACTGAGAGCAGTGTCCAGCGCTCCTGGAATAGTGTAACTGAGAGCCATGTCCAGCACTCCTGGAGTAGTGTAAATGAGAGCAGTGCCCAGCGCTCCTGGAATAGTGTAACTGAGAGCAGAGCCCAGCGCTCCTGGAATAATGTTACTGAGAGCAGTGCCCAGCGCTCCTTGAATAGTGTAACTGAGAGCAGTGTCCAGCGCTCCTGGAATAGTGTAACTGAGAGCAGTGTCCAGCGCTCCTGGAATAATGTAACTGAGAGCAGTGTCCAGTGCTCCTGGAATAGTGTAACTGAGAGCAGTGCCCAGCGTTCCAGGAATAGTGTAACTGAGAGCAGTGTCCAGCGCTCCTGGAATAGTGTAACTGAGAGCAGTGTCCTGCACTCCTGGAATAGTGTAACTGAGAGCAGTGTCCTGCACTCCTGGAATAGTGTAACTGAGAGCAGTGTCCTGCACTCCTGGAATAGTGTAACTGAGAGCAGTGCCCAGCGCTCCTGGAATAGTGTAACTGAGAGCAATGACCAGCGTTCCTGGAATAGTGTAACTGAGAGCAGTGCCCAGCGCTCCTGGAATAATGTAACTGAGAGCAGTGTCCTGCACTCCTGGAATAGTGTAAATGAGAGCAGTGTCCTGCACTCCTGGAATAGTGTAACTGAGAGCAGTGCCCAGCGCTCCTGGAATAATGTAACTGAGAGCAGTGTCCAGCGCTCCTGGAATAGTGTAACTGAGAGCAGTGCACAGCACTCGTGGAATAATGTAGGTGAGAGCAGTGCCCAGCGCTCCTGGAATAGTGTAACTGAGAGCAGTGTCCAGCGCTCCTGGAATAGTGTAACTGAGAGCAGTGCCCAGCTCTCCTGGAATAGTGTAACTGAGAGCAGTGCCCAGCTCTCCTGGAATAGTGTAACTGAGAGCAGTGCCCAGCGCTCCTGGAATAGTGTAACTGAGAGCAGTGCCCAGCGCTCCTGGAATAGTGTAACTGAGAGCAGTGTACAGCGCTCCAGGAATAGTGTAAATGAGAGCAGTGCCCTGCGCTCCTGGAATAGTGTAACTGAGAGCAGTGCCCAGATCTCCTGGAATAGTGTAACTGAGAGCAGCGCCCAGTGCTCCTGGAATAGTGTAACTGAGAGCAGTGTGCAGCGCTCGTGGAATAGTGTAACTGAGAGCAGTGTCCAGCGTTCCTGGAATAGTGTAACTGAGAGCAGTGTCCAGCGCTCCTGGAATAGTGTAACTGAGAGCAGTGTCCAGCGCTCCTGGAATAGTGTAACTGAGAGCAGTGCCCAGCGCTCCGGGAATAGTGTAACTGAGAGCAGTGCCCAGCGCTCCTGGAATAGTGTAACTGAGAGCAGTGTCCAGCGCTCCTGGAATAGTGTAACTGAGAGCAGTGTCCAGCGCTCCTGGAATAGTGTAACTGAGAGCAGTGCCTTGCGCTCCTGGAATAGTGTAACTGAGAGCAGTGTCCAGCGCACCTGGATTAGTGTAACTGAGAGCAATGCCCAGCGCTCCTGGAATAGTGTAAGTCAGAGCAGTGCCCAGCGCTACAGGAATAATGTAACTGAGAGCAGTTTCCAGCGCTGCTGGAATAATGTAACTGAGAGCAGTGTCCAGCGCTCCGGGAATAGTGTAACTGAGAGCAGTGTCCAGCGCACCTGGATTAGTGTAACTGAGAGCAGTGTCCTGCACTCCTGTATTAGTGTAACTGAGAGCAGTTCCCAGCGCTCCTGGAATAGTGTAACTGAGAGCAGAGCCCAGCGCTCCTGGAATAGTGTAACTGAGAGCAGTGCCCAGCGCTCCTGGAATAGTGTAACTGAGAGCAGAGCCCAGCGCTCCTGGAATAGTGTAACTGAGAGCAGTGTCCAGCGCTCCTGGAATAGTGTAACTGAGAGCAGTGCCCAGTGCTCCTGGAATAATGTAACTGAGAGCAGTGCCCAGCGCTCCTGGAATAATGTAACTGAGAGCAGTGCCCAGCGCTCCTGGAATAGTGTAACTGAGAGCAGTGCCCAGCGCTCCTGGAATAATGTAACTGAGAGCAGTGCCATGCGCTCCTGGAATAGTGTAACTGAGAGCAGTGCCCAGCGCTCCTGGAATAGTGTAACTGAGAGAAGTGTCCATCATCCTGGAATAGTGTAACTGAGAGCAGTGCCCAGCGCTCCTGGAATAGTGTAACTGAGAGAAGTGCTCAGCGCTCCTGGAATAGTGTAACTGAGAATAGTGTTCAGCGCACCTGGTATAAAGTAACTGAGAGCAGTGTCCAGCGCTCCTGGAATAGTGTAACTGAGAGCAGTGTCCAGCGCTCCTGGAATAATGTAACTGAGATCAGTGTCCAGCGCTACTGGAATAGTGTAACTGAGAGCCATGTCCAGCGCTACTGGAATAGTGTAACTGAGAGCAGTGTCCAGCGCTCCTGGAATAGTGTAAGTGAGAGCAGTGCCCAGCGCTCCTGGAATAGTGTAACAGAGAGCAGTGCCCAGCGCTCCTGGAATAGTGTAACTGAGAGCAGTGCCCAGCGCTCCTGGAATAGTGTAAGTGAGAGCAGTGCCCAGCGCTCCTGGAATAGTGTAACTGAGAGCAGTGCCCAGCGCTCCTGGAATAGTGTAAGTGAGAGCAGTGCCCAGCGCTACAGGAATAATGTAACTGAGAGCAGTGTCCAGCGCTCCTGGAATAGTGTAACTGAGAGCAGTTTCCAGCGCTTCTGGAATAATGTAACTGAGAGCAGAGCCCAGCGCTCCTGGAATAGTGTAACTGAGAGCAGTGCCCTGCGCTCCTTGAATAGTGTAACTGAGAGCAGTGCCCAGCGCTCCTGGAATAGTGTAACTGAGAGCAGTGTCCTGCTCTCGTGGAATAGTGTAACTGAGAGCAGTGCCCACCGCTCCTGGAATAGTGTAACTGAGAGCAGTGTCCAGCGCTCCTGGAATAGTGTAACTGAGAGCAGTGCCCAGCGCTACTGGAATAGTGTAACTGAGAGCAGTGCCAAGCGCTACTGGAATAGTGTAACTGAGAGCAGTGTCCAACATCCTGGAATAGTGTAACTGAGAGAAGTGTCCTGCTCTCGTGGAATAGTGTAACTGAGAGCAGTGTCCAGCGCTCCTGGAATAGTGTAACTGAGAGCAGTGCCCAGCGCTACTGGAATAGTGTAACTGAGAGCAGTGTCCAGCGCTCCTGGAATAGTGTAACTGAGAGCAGTGTCCAGCGCTCCTGGAATAGTGTAACTGAGAGCAGTGTCCAGCGCTCCTGGAATAGTGTAACTGAGAGCAGTGCCCAGCGCTACTGGAATAGTGTAACTGAGAGCAGTGCCAAGCGCTACTGGAATAGTGAAACTGAGAGCAGTGCCCAGCGCTACTGGAATAGTGTAACTGAGAGCAGTGTCCAACATCCTGGAATAGTGTAACTGAGAGAAGTGCTCAGCGCTCCTGGAATAGTGTAAATGAGAATAGTGTCCAGCGCACCTGATATAATGTAACTGAGAGCAGTGCCCAGCGCTACTGGAATAGTGTAACTGAGAGCAGTGCCAAGCGTTACTGGAATAGTGTAACTGAGAGCAGTGTCCAACATCCTGGAATAGTGTAACTGAGAGAAGTGCTCAGCGCTCCTGGAATAGTGTAAATGAGAATAGTGCCCAGCGCACCTGATATAATGTAACTGAGAGCAGTGCCCAGCGCTCCTGGAATAGTGTAACTGAGAGCAGTGTCCAGCACTCCTGGAATAGTGTAACTGAGAGCAGTGTCCAGCGCTCCTGGAATAGTGTAACTGAGAGCAGTGCCCAGCGCTCCTGGAATAGTGTAACTGAGAGCAGTGCCCAGCGCTCCTGGAATAGTGTAACTGAGAGCAGTGTCCACCAGTCCTGGAATAGTGTAACTGAGAGCAGTGCCCAGCGCTCCTGGAATAGTGTAAATGAGAGCAGTGCCCAGCGCTCCTGGAACAGTGTAACTGAGAGCAGTGTCCAGCGCTCCTGGAATAGTGTAAATGAGAGCAGTGCCCAGCGCTCCTGGAACAGTGTAACTGAGAGCAGTGCCCAGCGCTCCTCGAGTAGTGTAACTGAGAGCAATGTCCAGCGCTCCTGGATTAGTGTAACTGAGAGCAGTGCCCAGCGCTCCTCGAGTAGTGTAACTGAGAGCAATGTCCAGCGCTCCTGGATTAGTGTAACTGAGAGCAGTGTCCAGCGCTCCTGGAATAGTGTAACTGAGAGCAGTGCCCAGCGCTCCTGGAATAGTGTAACTGAGAGCAGTGTCCAGCGCTCCTGGAATAGTCCAACTGAGAGCCGTGCCCAGCGCTCCTGGAATAGTGTAACTGAGAGCAGTGTCCAGAGCTCCCGGAATAGTGTAACTGAGAGCAGCGTCCAGCGCTCCTGGAATAGTGTAACTGAGAGCAGTGTCCAGCGCTCCTGGAATAGTGTAACTGAGACCCTTGTCCAGCGCTACTGGAATAGTGTAACTGAGAGCAGTGCCCAGCGCTCCTGGAATAGTGTAACTGAGAGCAGTGCCCAGCGCTCCTGGAATAGTGTAACTGAGAGCAGTGTCCTGCACTCCTGGAATAGTGTTAATGAGAGCAGTGCCCAGCGCTCCTGGAATAGTGTAACAGAGAGCAGTGCCCAGTGCTCCTGGAGTAGTGTAACTGAGAGCAGTGCCCAGTGCTCCTGGAATAGTGTAACTGAGAGCAGTGCCCAGCGCTCCTGGAATAGTGTAACTGAGAGCAGTGCCCAGCGCTCCTGGAATAGTGTAACTGAGAGCAGTGCCCAGCGCTCCTGGAATAGTGTAACTGAGAGCAGTGCCCAGCGCACTTGGAATAGTATAACTGAGAGCAGTGTCCAAAAGTCCTGGAATAGTGTAACTGAGAGCAGTGTCCAGCTCTCCTGGAATAGTGTAACTGAGAGCAGTGTCCAGCGCTCCTGGAATAGTGTAACTGAGAGCAGTGCCCAGCGCTCCTGGAATAGTGTAACTGAGATCAGTGTCCAGCGCTCCTGGAATAGTGTAACTGAGAGCAGTGCCCAGCGCTCCTGGAATAGTGTAACTGAGATCAGTGCCCAGCGCTCCTGGAATAGTGTAACTGAGAGCAGTGCCCAGCGATCCTGGAATAGTGTAACTGAGAGCAGTGTCCAGCGATCTTGGAATAGTGTTACTGTGAGCAGTACCCAGCACTCCTGGAATAGTGTAACTGAGAGCAGTGCCCAGCGCTCCTGGAATAATGTAACTGAGAGCAGTGCCCAGCGATCTTGGAATAGTGTTACTGTGAGCAGTACCCAGCGCTCCTGGAATAATGTGACTGAGAGCAGTGCCCAGCGCACCTGGAGAAGTGTAACTGAGAGCTGTGTCCAGGGCTCCAGGAATAGTGTAACTAAGAGCAGTGTCCAGCGCTCCTGGTATAGTGGAACTGAGAGCAGTGTCCAGCGCTCCTGGAATAGTGTAACTGAGAGCAGTGCCGAGTGCTCCTGCAATAGTGTAACTGAGAGCATTGCCCAGTGCTCCTGGAATAGTCTGACTGAGAGCAATGCCCAGTGTTCCTGCAATAGTGAAACTGAGAGCAGTGTCCAAAGGGTCCTGGAAATGTGTAACTGGGAGCAGTGTCCAGCGTTCCTGGAATAGTGTAACTGAGAGCAGTGCCCAGCGCTCCTGTAATAGTGTAACTGAGAGGAGTGTCCAGCGCTCTTGGAATAGTGTAACTGAGAGCAGTGTCCAGCGCTCCTGGAATAGTGTAACTGAGAGCAGTGTCCAGCGCTCCTGGAATAATGTAACTGAGAACAGCTTCCAGTGCTCCTGGAATAGTGTAACTGAGAGCAGTGCCCAGCGATCCTGGAGTAGTGTAACTGAGAGCAGTGTCCAGCGCTCCTGGAATAGTGCAGCTGAGAGCAGTGCCCAGCGCTCCTGGAATAGTGTAACTGATAGCAGTGTCCAGCGCTCCTGGAATAATGTAACTGAGAGCAGTGTCCAACGCTCCTGGAATAGTGTAACTGAGAGCAGTGTCCTGCACTCCTGGAATAGTGTAACTGAGCGCAGCGTCCAGCGCTCCTGGAATAGTGTAACTGAGAGCAGTGTCCAGCGTTCCTGGAATAGTGTAACTGAGAGCCTCGTCCAGGGCTACTGGAATAGTGTAACTGAGAGCAGTGTCCAGCGTTATTGGAATAGTGAAGCTGAGAGCAGTGCCCAGCGCTCCTGGAATAGTGTAACTGAGAGCAGTGTCCAGTGCTCCTGCAATAGTGTAACTGAGTGCAGTGCCCAGCGCTCCTGGAATAGTGTAACTGAGAATAGTGTCCAGCGCACCTGATATAATGTAACTGAGAGCAGTGCCCAGCACTCCTGGAATAGTGTAACTGAGAGCAGTGCCCAGCGCTCCTGGAATAGTGTAACAGAGAGCAGTGTCAAGCGCTCCTGGAATAGTGTAACTGAGAGCAGTGTCAAGCGCTCCTGGAATAGTGCAACAGAGAGCAGTGTCAAGCGCTCCTGGAATAATGTAACTGAGAGCAGTGTCCAGCGCTCCTGGAATAGTGTAACTGAGAGCAGAGCCCAGCGCTCCTGGAATAGTGTAACTGAGAGCAGTGCCCAGCGCTCCTGGAATAGTGTAACTGAGAGCAGTATCCTGCACTCCTGGAATAGTGTAAATGAGAGCAGTGTCCTGCACTCCTGGAATAGTGTAACTGAGAGCAGTGCCCAGCGCTCCTGGAATAATGTAACTGAGAGCAGTGTCCAGCGCTCCTGGAATAGTGTAACTGAGAGCAGTGTCCAGCGCTCCTGGAATAGTGTAACTGAGAGCAGTGCCCAGCGCTCCTGGAATAGTGTAACTGAGAGCAGTGCCCAGCGCTCCTGGAATAGTGTAACTGAGAGCAGTGTCCTGCACTCCTGGAATAGTGTAACTGAGAGCAGTGCCCAGCGCGCCTGGAATAGTGTAACTGAGAGCAGTGTCCTGCACTCCTGGAATAGTGTAAATGAGAGCAGTGTCCTGCACTCCTGGAATAGTGTAACTGAGAGCAGTGCCCAGCGCTCCTGGAATAGTGTAACTGAGAGCAGTGCCCAGCGCTCCTGGAATAGTGTAACTGAGAGCAGTGCCCAGCGCGCCTGGAATAGTGTAACTGAGAGCAGTGTCCTGCACTCCTGGAATAGTGTAAATGAGAGCAGTGTCCTGCACTCCTGGAATAGTGTAACTGAGAGCAGTGCCCAGCGCTCCTGGAATAGTGTAACTGAGAGCAGTGCCCAGCGCTCCTGGAATAGTGTAACTGAGAGCAGTGTCCAGCGCTCCTGGAATAGTGTAACTGAGAGCAGTGCCCAGCGCTCCTGGAATAGTGTAACTGAGAGCAGTGCCCAGCGTTCCTGGAATAGTGTAACTGAGAGCAGTGCCCAGCGCTCCTGGAATAATGTAACTGAGAGCAGTGCCCAGCGCTCCTGGAATAGTGTAACTGAGAGCAGTGTCCAGCGCTCCTGGAATAGTGAAGCTGAGAGAATTGCCCAGCGCTCCTCGAAACTGAAACTGAGAGTAGTTTCCAGCGCTCCGAGAATAGTGTAACTGAGAGCAGAGTCCAGCGCTCCTGGTATAATATAACTGAGAGCAGTGCCCAGCACTCGAGGAATAGTGTAACTGAGAGCAGTGCCAAGCGTTCCTGGAATAGTGTAACTGAGAGCAGTGCCCAGCGCTCCTGGAATAGTGTAACTGAGAGCAGTGTCCAGCGCTCCTGGAATAGTGTAGCTGAGAGCAGTGTCCAGCGCTCCTGGAATAGTGTAACTGAGAGCAGTGCCCAGCGCTCCTGGAATAGTGCAACTGAGAGCAGTGTCCAGCGCTCCTGGAATAGTGTAACTGAGAGCAGTGCCCAGCGCTACAGGAATAATGTAACTGAGAGCAGTTACCAGCGCTCCTGGAATAATGTAAGTTAGAGCAGTGCCCAGCGCTCCTGGAATAATGTAACTGAGAGCAATGTCCAGCGCTCCTGGAATAGTGTAACTGAGAGCAGTGCCCAGCGCTACTGGAATAGTGTAACTGAGAGCAGTGTCCAGCGATCTTGTAATAGTGTTACTGTGAGCAGTACCCAGCGCTCCTGGAATAATGTGACTGAGAGCAGTGCCCAGCGCTCCTGGAGAAGTGTAACTGAGAGCTGTGTCCAGGGCTCCAGGAATAGTGTAACTAAGAGCAGTGTCCAGCGCTCCTGGTATAGTGGAACTGAGAGCAGTGTCCAGCGCTCCTGGAATAGTGTAACTGAGAGCATTGTCCAGTGCTCCTGGAATAGTCTGACTGAGAGCAATGCCCAGTGTTCCTGCAATAGTGAAACTGAGAGCAGTGTCCAAAGGCTCCTGGAAATGTGTAACTGGGAGCAGTGTCCAGCGTTCCTGGAATAGTGTAACTGAGGGCAGTGTCCAGCATTCCTAGAATAGTGTAACTGAGAGCACTGCCCAGCGCTCCTGTAATAGTGTAACTGAGAGCAGTGCCCAGCTATCCTGGAATAGTGTAACTGAGAGCAGTGCCCAGCGCTCCTGGAATAGTGTAACTGAGAGCAGTGCCCAGCGCTCCTGGAATAGTGTAACTGAGAGCAGTGCCCAGCGCTCCTGGAATAGTGTAACTGAGAGCAGTGTCCAGAGTTCCTGGAATAGTGTAACTGAGAGCAGTGCCCAGCGTTCCTGGAATAGTGTAACTGAGAGCCTCGTCCAGGGCTACTGGAATAGTGTAACTGAGAGCAGTGTCCAGCGTTATTGGAATAGTGAAGCTGAGAGCAGTGCCCAGCGCTCCTGGAATAGTGTAACAGAGAGCAGTGTCCAGCGCTCCAGGAATAGTGTAACTGAGAGCAGTGTCCAGCGCTCCTGGAATAGTGTAACTGAGAGCAGTGTCCGGCGCTCCTGGAATAGTGTAACTGAGAGCAGTGTCCTGCGCTCCTGGAATAGTGTAACTGAGAGCAGTGCCCAGCGCTCCTGGAATAGTGTAACTGAGAGCAGTGTCCAGCGCTCCTGGAATAGTGTAACTGAGAGCAGTGTCCTGCGCTCCTGGAATAGTGTAACTGAGAGCAGTGCCCAGCGCTCCTGGAATAGTGTAACTGAGAGCAGTGTCCAGCGCTCCTGGAATAGTGTAACTGAGAGCAGTGTCCAGCGCTCCTGGAATAGTGTAACTGAGAGCAGTGTCCTGCGCTCCTGGAATAGTGTAACTGAGAGCAGTGCCCAGCGCTCCTGGAATAGTGTAACTGAGAGCAGTGCCCAGCGCTCCTGGAATAGTGTAACTGAGAGCAGTGTCCTGCGCTCCTGGAATAGTGTAACTGAGAGCAGTGCCCAGCGCTCCTGGAATAGTGTAACTGAGAGCAGTGTCCTGCGCTCCTGGAATAGTGTAACTGAGAGCAGTGCCCAGCGCTCCTGGAATAGTGTAACTGAGAGCAGTGTCCAGCGCTCCTGGAATAGTGTAACTGAGAGCAGTGCCCTGCGCTCCTGGAATAGTGTAACTGAGAGCAGTGCCCAGCGCTACAGGAATAATGTAACTGAGAGCAGTGCCCAGCGCTCCTGGAATAGTGTAACTGAGAGCAGTGTCCAACGCTCCAGGAATAGTGTAACTGAGAGCAGTGTCCAACGCTCCAGGAATAGTGTAACTGAGAGCAGTGTCCAGCGCTCCTGGAATAGTGTAACTGAGAGCAGTGTCCAGCGCTGCTGGAATAGTGTAACTGAGAGCAGTGCCCAGCGCTACAGGAATAATGTAACTGAGAGCAGTGTCCAGCGCTCCTGGAATAATGTAACTGAGAGCAGTGCCCAGCGCTCCTGGAATAGTGTAACTGAGAGCAGTGTCCAGCGCTACTGTAATAGTGTAACTGAAAGCAGTGTCCAGCGCTCCTGGAATAGTGTAACTGAGAGCAGTGCCCAGCGCTCCTGGAGAAGTGTAACTGAGAGCAGTGTCCAGCGCTCCTGGAATAGTGTAACTGAGAGCAGTGCCCAGCGCTCCTGCAATAGTGTAACTGAGAGCAGTGCCCAGTGCTCCTGGAATAGTCTGACTGAGAGCAATGCCCAGTGTTCCTGCAATAGTGAAACTGAGAGCAGTGTCCAGCGCTCCTGGAATAATGTAACTGAGAGCAGTGTCCAAAGGCTCCTGGAAATGTGTAACTGAGAGCAGTGCCCAGCGTTCCTGGAATAGTGTAACTGAGAGCAGTGTCCAGCATTCCTAGAATAGTGTAACTGAGAGCAGTGCCCAGCGCTCCTGGAATAGTGTAACTGAGAGCAGTGTCCAGCGCTCCTGGAATAGTGTAACTGAGAGCAGTGCCCAGCGCTACTGGAATAGTGTAACTGAGAGCAGTGCCCAGCGCTCCTGGAATAGTGTAACTGAGAGCAGTGTCCTGCACTCCTGGAATAGTGTAACTGAGAGCAGTGTCCAGCGCTCCTGGAATAATGTAACTGAGAGCAGTGCCCAGCGCTCCTGGAATAGTGTAACTGAGAGCAGTGTCCTGCACTCCTGGAATAGTGTAACTGAGAGCAGTGTCCTGCACTCCTGGAATAGTGTAACTGAGCGCAGCGTCCAGCGCTCCTGGAATAGTGTAACTGAGAGCAGTGCCCAGCGTTCCTGGAATAGTGTAACTGAGAGCCTCGTCCAGGGCTACTGGAATAGTGTAACTGAGAGCAGTGTCCAGCGTTATTGGAATAGTGAAGCTGAGAGCAGTGCCCAGCACTCCTAGAATAGTGTAACTGAGAGCAGTGTCCAGCGCTCCTGGAATAGTGTAACTGAGAGCAGTGTCCAGCGCTCCTGGAATAGTGTAACTGAGAGCAGTGCCCAGCGCTCCTGGAATAGTGTAACTGAGAGCAGTGTCCAGTGCTCCTGGAATAGTGTAACTGAAAGCAGTGTCCAGCGTTCCTGGAATAGTGTAACTGAGAGCAGTGCCCAGTGCTCCTGGAATAGTGTAACGGAGAGCCGTGTCCAGCGCTCCTGGAATAGTGTATCTGAGAGCAGTGCCCAGCGCGCCTGGAATAGTGTAAGTGAGGGCAGTGCCCAGCGCTACAGGAATAATGTAACTCAGAGCAGTGTCCAGCACTCCTGGTATAATGTAACTGAGAGCAGTGTCAAGCGTTCCTGGAATAGTGTAAGTGAGAGCAGTGTCCAGCGTTCCTGGAATAGTGTAACTGAGAGCATTGTCCAGTGCTCCTGGAATAGTGTAACTGAGAGCAGTGTCCAGCGCTCCTGGAATAGTGTAACTGAGAGCAGTGCCCAGCGCTCCTGGAATAGTGTAACTGAGAGCTGTGCCCAGCGCTACAGGAATAGTGTAACTGAGAGCAGTGTCCAACGCTCCTGGTTTAATGTAACTGAGACCAGTGTCCAGTGCTCCAGGAATAGTGTAACTGAGAGCAGTGTCCAGCGCCCCTGGTATAGTGTAACTGAGAGCAGTGTCCAGTGCTCCTGGAATAGTGTAACTGAGAGCAGTGTCCAGCACTCCTGGAATAGTGCAAATGAGAGCAGTGCCCAGCTCTCCTGGAATAGTGTAACTGAGAGCAGTGCCCAGCGCTCCTGGAAAAGAGTAACTAGGAGCAGTGTCCAACAGTCCTGGAATAGTGTAACTGAGAGCAGTGTCCAGCGCTCCTTGAATAGTGTAACTGAGAGCAGTGTCCAGCGCTCCTGGAATAGTGTAACTGAGAGCAGTGCCCAGCGCTGCTGGAATAGTGTAACTGAGAGCAGTGCCCAGCGCTCCTGGAATAGTGTAACTGAGAGCAGTGTCCAGCGCTCCTGGAATAGTGTAACTGAGAGCAGTGTCCAGCGCTCCTGGAATAGTGTAACTGAGAGCAGTGCCCAGTGCTCCTGGAATAGTGTGACTGAGAGCAGTGTCCAGCGCTCCTGGAATAGTGTAACTGAGAGCAGTGCCCAGCGCTCCTGGAATAGTGTAACTGAGAGCAGTGTCCAGCGTTCCTGGAATAATGTAAGTGAGAGCAGTGTCCAGCGTTCCTGGAATAGTGTAACTGAGAGCTGTGCCCAGCGCTACAGGAATAGTGTAACCGAGAGCAGTGTCCAGTGCTCCTGGAATAGTGTAACTGAGAGCAGTGACCAGCGCTCCTGGAAAAGAGTAACTAGGAGCAGTGTCCAACAGTCCTGGAATAGTGTAACTGAGAGCAGTGTCCAGCGCTCCTGGAATAGTGTGACTGAGTGCAGTGTCCAGCGCTCCTGGAATAGTGTAACTGAGAGCAGTGTCCAGCGCTCCTGGAATAGTGTAACTGAGAGCAGTGTCCCGCATTCCTGGAATAGTGTAACTGAGAGCAGTGTCCAGCGCTCCTGGAATAGTGTAGCTGTGAGCAGTGCCCATCTCTCCTGGAATAGTGTAACTGGGAGCAGTGCCCAACGCTCCTGGAATAGTGTAACTGAGAGCAGTGCCCAGCGCTCCTGGAATAGTGTAACTGAGAGCAGTGTCCAGCGCTCCTGGAATAGTGTAGCTGTGAGCAGTGCCCATCTCTCCTGGAATAGTGTAACTGGGAGCAGTGCCCAGCGCTCCTGGAATAGTGTAAATGAGAGCAGTGCCCAGCTCTCCTGGAATAGTGTAACTGAGAGCAGTGTCCAACAGTCCTGGAATAGTGTAACTGAGAGCAGTGTCCAGCGCTCCTTGAATAGTGTAACTGAGAGGAGTGTCCAGCGCTCCTGGAATAGTGTAACTGAGAGCAGTGTCCAGCGCTCCTGGAATAGTGTAACTGAGAGGAGTGTCCAGCGCTCCTGGAATAGTGTAACTGAGAGCAGTGTCCCGGGCTCCTGGAATAGTGTGACTGAGAGCAGTGTCCAGCGCTCCTGGAATAGTGTATCTGAGAGCAGTGCCCAGCGCTCCTGGAATAGTGTAAGTGAGGGCAGTGCCCAGCGCTACAGGAATAATGTAACTGAGAGCAGTGTCCAGCGCTCCTGGAATAATGTAACTGAGAGCAGTGTCCAGCACTCCTGGAATAATGTAACTGAGAGCAGTGTCCAGCGCTCCTGGAATAGTGTAACTGAGAGCAGTGCCCAGCGCTCCTGGAATAGTGTAACTGAGAGCAGTGTCCAGCGTTCCTGGAATAGTGTAACTGAGAGCATTGTCCAGTGCTCCTGGAATAGTGTAACTGAGAGCAGTGTCCAGCGTTCCTGGAATAGTGTAACTGAGAGCATTGTCCAGTGCTCCTGGAATAGTGTAACTGAGAGCAGTGTCCAGCGCTCCTGGAATAGTGTAACTGAGAGCAGTGCCCAGTGCTCCTGCAATCGTTTAACTGAGAGCAGTGTCCCGGGCTCCTGGAATAGTGTAACTGAGAGCAGTGCCCAGCGCTCCTGGAATAATGTAACTGAGAGCAGTGTCCAAAGGCTCCGGGAATAGTGTAACTGGAAGCAGTGTCCAGCGTTCCTGGAATAGTGTAACTGAGGGCAGTGTCCAGCGTTCCTTGAATAGTGTAACTGAGAGCACTGCCCAGCGATCCTAGAATAGTGTAACAGAGAGCAGTGTACAGCGCTCCTGGAATAGTGTAACTGAGAGCAGTGCCCAGCGCTCCTGGAATAGTGTAACTGAGAGCAGTGTCCAGCGCTCCTGGAATAGTGTAACTGAGAGCAGTGTCCAGTGCTCCTGGAATAGTGTAACTGAGAGCAGTGTCCAGCACTCCTGGAATAGTGTAACTGAGAGCAGTGCCCAGCGCTCCTGGAATAGTGTAACTGAGAGCAGTGCCCAGCGCTCCTGGAATAGTGTAATTGGGAGCAGTGCCCAGCACTCCTGGAAGAGTGTAACTGAGAGCAGTGTCCAGCGCTCCTGGTATAATATAACTGCGAGCAGTGCCCAGCACTCGTGGAATAGTGTAACTGAGAGCAGTGTCCTGCACTCCTGGAATAGTGTAACTGAGAGCAGTGTCCTGCACTCCTGGAATAGTGTAACTGAGCGCAGCGTCCAGCGCTCCTGGAATAGTGTAACTGAGAGCAGTGTCCAGCGTTCCTGGAATAGTGTAACTGAGAGCCTCGTCCAGGGCTACTGGAATAGTGTAACTGAGAGCAGTGTCCAGCGTTATTGGAATAGTGAAGCTGAGAGCAGTGCCCAGCACTCCTAGAATAGTGTAACTGAGAGCAGTGTCCAGCGCTCCTGGAATAGTGTAACTGAGAGCAGTGTCCAGCGCTCCTGGAATAGTGTAACTGAGAGCAGTGCCCAGCGCTCCTGGAATAGTGTAACTGAGAGCAGTGTCCAGTGCTCCTGGAATAGTGTAACTGAAAGCAGTGTCCAGCGTTCCTGGAATAGTGTAACTGAGAGCAGTGCCCAGTGCTCCTGGAATAGTGTAACGGAGAGCCGTGTCCAGCGCTCCTGGAATAGTGTATCTGAGAGCAGTGCCCAGCGCGCCTGGAATAGTGTAAGTGAGGGCAGTGCCCAGCGCTACAGGAATAATGTAACTCAGAGCAGTGTCCAGCACTCCTGGTATAATGTAACTGAGAGCAGTGTCAAGCGTTCCTGGAATAGTGTAAGTGAGAGCAGTGTCCAGCGTTCCTGGAATAATGTAAGTGAGAGCAGTGTCCAGCGTTCCTGGAATAGTGTAACTGAGAGCATTGTCCAGTGCTCCTGGAATAGTGTAACTGAGAGCAGTGTCCAGCGCTCCTGGAATAGTGTAACTGAGAGCAGTGCCCAGCGCTCCTGGAATAGTGTAACTGAGAGCTGTGCCCAGCGCTACAGGAATAGTGTAACTGAGAGCAGTGTCCAACGCTCCTGGTTTAATGTAACTGAGACCAGTGTCCAGTGCTCCAGGAATAGTGTAACTGAGAGCAGTGTCCAGCGCCCCTGGTATAGTGTAACTGAGAGCAGTGTCCAGTGCTCCTGGAATAGTGTAACTGAGAGCAGTGTCCAGCACTCCTGGAATAGTGCAAATGAGAGCAGTGCCCAGCTCTCCTGGAATAGTGTAACTGAGAGCAGTGTCCAGCGCTCCGGGAATAGTGTAACTGAGAGCAGTGCCCAGCGCTCCTGGAAAAGAGTAACTAGGAGCAGTGTCCAACAGTCCTGGAATAGTGTAACTGAGAGCAGTGTCCAGCGCTCCTTGAATAGTGTAACTGAGAGCAGTGTCCAGCGCTCCTGGAATAGTGTAACTGAGAGCAGTGCCCAGCGCTGCTGGAATAGTGTAACTGAGAGCAGTGCCCAGCGCTCCTGGAATAGTGTAACTGAGAGCAGTGTCCAGCGCTCCTGGAATAGTGTAACTGAGAGCAGTGTCCAGCGCTCCTGGAATAGTGTAACTGAGAGCAGTGTCCAGCGCTCCTGGAATAGTGTGACTGAGAGCAGTGTCCAGCGCTCCTGGAATAGTGTAACTGAGAGCAGTGCCCAGCGCTCCTGGAATAGTGTAACTGAGAGCAGTGTCCAGCGCTCCTGGAATAGTGTAACTGAGAGCAGTGCCCAGCGTTCCTGGAATAATGTAAGTGAGAGCAGTGTCCAGCGTTCCTGGAATAGTGTAACTGAGAGCTGTGCCCAGCGCTACAGGAATAGTGTAACCGAGAGCAGTGTCCAGCGCTCCTGGAATAGTGTGACTGAGAGCAGTGTCCAGCGCTCCTGGAATAGTGTAACTGAGAGCAGTGTCCAGCGCTCCTGGAATAGTGTAACTGAGAGCAGTGTCCAGCGCTCCTGGAATAGTGTAACTGAGAGCAGTGTCCAGCGCTCCTGGAATAGTGTAGCTGTGAGCAGTGCCCATCTCTCCTGGAATAGTGTAACTGGGAGCAGTGCCCAACGCTCCTGGAATAGTGTAACTGAGAGCAGTGTCCAGCGCTCCTGGAATAGTGTGACTGAGAGCAGTGTCCAGCGCTCCTGGAATAGTGTAGCTGTGAGCAGTGCCCATCTCTCCTGGAATAGTGTAACTGGGAGCAGTGCCCAGCGCTCCTGGAATAGTGTAAATGAGAGCAGTGCCCAGCTCTCCTGGAATAGTGTAACTGAGAGCAGTGTCCAACAGTCCTGGAATAGTGTAACTGAGAGCAGTGTCCAGCGCTCCTGGAATAGTGTAACTGAGAGCAGTGTCCAGCGCTCCTGGAATAGTGTAACTGAGAGGAGTGTCCAGCGCTCCTGGAATAGTGTAACTGAGAGCAGTGTCCCGGGCTCCTGGAATAGTGTGACTGAGAGCAGTGTCCAGCGCTCCTGGAATAGTGTATCTGAGAGCAGTGCCCAGCGCTCCTGGAATAGTGTAAGTGAGGGCAGTGCCCAGCGCTACAGGAATAATGTAACTGAGAGCAGTGTCCAGCGCTCCTGGAATAATGTAACTGAGAGCAGTGTCCAGCACTCCTGGAATAATGTAACTGAGAGCAGTGTCCAGCGCTCCTGGAATAATGTAACTGAGAGCAGTGCCCAGCGCTCCTGGAATAATGTAACTGAGAGCAGTGTCCAGCACTCCTGGAATAATGTAACTGAGAGCAGTGCCCAGCACTCCTGGAATAGTGTAACTGAGAGCAGTGTCCAGCGCTCCTGGAATAGTGTAACTGAGAGCAGTGCCCAGCGCTCCTGGAATAGTGTAACTGAGAGCAGTGTCCAGCGTTCCTGGAATAGTGTAACTGAGAGCATTGTCCAGTGCTCCTGGAATAGTGTAACTGAGAGCAGTGTCCAGCGTTCCTGGAATAGTGTAACTGAGAGCATTGTCCAGTGCTCCTGGAATAGTGTAACTGAGAGCAGTGTCCAGCGCTCCTGGAATAGTGTAACTGAGAGCAGTGCCCAGCGCTCCTGGAATAGTGTAACTGAGAGCAGTGCCCAGCGCTCCTGGAATAGTGTAACTGAGAGCAGTGCCCAGCGCTAATGGATTAGTTTGACTGAGAGCAGTGCCCAGCGCTCCTGGAATAATGTAACTGTGAGCAGTGCCTAGCGGTCCTGGAATAGTGTAACTGAGAGCAGTGTCCAAAGGCTCCGGGAATAGTGTAACTGGAAGCAGTGTCCAGCGTTCCTGGAATAGTGTAACTGAGGGCAGTGTCCAGCGTTCCTTGAATAGTGTAACTGAGAGCACTGCCCAGCGATCCTAGAATAGTGTAACAGAGAGCAGTGTACAGCGCTCCTGGAATAGTGTAACTGAGAGCAGTGCCCAGCGCTCCTGGAATAGTGTAACTGAGAGCAGTGTCCAGCGCTCCTGGAATAGTGTAACTGAGAGCAGTGTCCAGTGCTCCTGGAATAGTGTAACTGAGAGCAGTGTCCAGCACTCCTGGAATAGTGTAACTGAGAGCAGTGCCCAGCGCTCCTGGAATAGTGTAACTGAGAGCAGTGCCCAGCACTCCTGGAAGAGTGTAACTGAGAGCAGTGTCCAGCGCTCCTGGTATAATATAACTGCGAGCAGTGCCCAGCACTCGTGGAATAGTGTAACTGAGAGCAGTGCCCAGCGCTCCTGGAATAGTGTAACTGAGAGCAGTGCCCAGCGCTACTGGAATAGTGTAACCGAGAGCAGTGTCCAGCGTTCCTGGAATAGTGTAACTGTGCGCAGTGCCCAGCGCTCCTGGAATATTGTAACTGAGAGCAGTGCCCAGCGCTCCTGGAATAGTGTAACTGAGAGCAGTGTCCAGCGCTCCTGGAATAGTGTAACTGAGAGCAGTGTCCAGGGATCCTGGAATAGTGTAACTGAGAGCAGTGCCCAGCGCTCCTGGAATAGTGTAACTGAGAGCAGTACCCAGCGCTCCTGGAATAGTGTAGCTGAGAGCAGTGACCAGCGCTCCTGGAATAATGTAAGTGAGAGCAGTGCCCAGCCCTCCTGGTTTAATGTAACTGAGACCAGTGTCCAGTGCTCCAGGAATAGTGTAACTGAGAGCAGTGTCCAGCGCCCCTGGTATAGTGTAACTGAGAGCAGTGTCCAGTGCTCCTGGAATAGTGTAACTGAGAGCAGTGCCCAGCGCTCCTGGAATAGTGTAACTGAGAGCAGTGCCCAGCGCTCCTGGAATAGTGTAACTGAGAGCAGTGCCCAGCGCTCCAGGAATAGTGTAACTGAGAGCAGTGTCCAGCGCTCCTGGAAAAGTGTAACTGAGAGCAGTGTCCAGCGCTCCTGAAATAGTGTAACTGAGAGCAGTGTCCAGCGCTCCTGGAATAGTGTAACTGAGAGCAGTGTCAGGCGCTCCTGGAATAGTGTAACTGAGAGCAGTTTCCAGCACTCCTGGAAAAGTGTAACTGTGAGCAGTGCCTAGCGGTCCTGGAATAGTGTAACTGAGAGCAGTGTCAGGCGCTCCTGGAATAGTGTAACTGAGAGCAGTGTCCAAAGGCTCCTGGAATAGTGTAACTGAGGGCCGTGTCCTGCGTTCCTTGAATAATGTAACTGAGAGCAGTATCCAGTACTCCTGGAATAGTGTAACTGACAGCAGTGCCCAGCGCTCCTGGAATAGTGTGACTGAGAGCAATGCACAGTGTTCCTGCAATAGTGGAAATGTGAGCAGTGTCCAAAGGCTCCTGGAATTGTGTAACTGGGAGCAGTGTCCAGCGTTCCTGGAATAGTGTAACTGAGTGCAGTGTCCAGCGTTACTAGAATAGTGTAACTGAAATCACTGCCCAGCGCTCCTGGAATAGTGTAACTGAGAGCAGTGCCCAGCTTTCCTAGAATAGTGTAACTGAGAGCAGTGCCCTGCGCTCCTGGAATAGTGTAACTGAGAGCAGTGTCCAGCGCTCCTGGAATAGTGTAACTGCGAGCAGTGTCCAGTGCTCCTGGAATAGTGTTACTGAGACCAGTTTCCAGTGCTCGTCGAATAGTTAAACTGAGAGGAGTGCCCTTCGCTCCTGTAATTGTGTAACTGAGAGCAGTGCCCAGCGCTCCTGGAATAGTGTAACTGAGAGCAGTGCCCAGTGCTCCTGGAATAGTCTAACTGAGAGCAGTGTCCCTGGCTCCTGGAATAGTGTAACTGAGAGCAGTGTCCAGCGCTGCAGGAATAGTGTAACTGAGAGCAGCGTCCAGCGCTCCTCGTATATTGTAACTGAGAGCTGTGCCCAGCACTCCTGGAATAGTGTAACTGAGAGCAGTGCCCAGTGCTCCTGGAATAGTGTAACTGAGAGCAGTGTCCAGCGTTCCTGGAATAGTGTAACTGAGAGCCGTGTCCAGCGCTACTGGAATAGTGTAACGGAGAGCAGTGCCCAGCGCTCCTGGAATAATGTAAGTGAGAGCAGTGCCCAGCGCTCCAGGAATAGTGTAACTGAGAGCAGTGTCCAGTGCTCCTGGAATAGTGTAACTGAGAGCAGTGCCCAGCGCTCCTGGAATAGTGTAACTGAGAGCAGTGCCCAGCGCTCCTGGAATAATGTAACTGAGAGCAGTGCCCAGCCCTCCTGGAATAGTGTAACTGAGCGCAGTGTCCAGCGCTCCTGGAATAGTGTAACTGAGAGCACTGTCCAGCGCTCCTGGAATAGTGTAACTGGGAGCAGTGCCCAGCGCTCCTGGAATAGTGTAACTGAGAGCAGTGTCCAGCGCTCCTGGAATAGTGTAACTGAGAGCAGTGCCCAGCGCTCCTGGAATAGTGTAACTGAGAGCAGTGCCCAGCGCTAATGGATTAGTTTGACTGAGAGCAGTGCCCAGCGCTCCTGGAATAGTGTAACTGAGAGCAGTGTCCAGTGCTCCTGGAATAGTGTAACTGAGAGCAGTGTCCAGCGCTCCTGGAATAGTGTAACTGAGAGCAGTGTCCAGTGCTCCTGGAATAGTGTAACTGAGAGCAGTGTCCTGCGCTCATGGAATAGTGTAACTGAGAGCAGTGTCCAGTGCTCCTGGAATAGTGTAACTGAGAGCAGTGTCCTGCGCTCATGGAATAGTGTAACTGAGAGCAGTGTCTTGCGCTCATGGAATAGTGTAACTGAGTGCAGTGCCCAGCACTCTTGGAATAGTGTAACTGAGAGCAGTGTCCTGCGCTCTTGGAACAGTGTAAATGAGAGCAGTGCCCTGCGCTACTGGAATAGTGTAACTGAGAGCAGTGTCCAGCGCTCTTGGAATAGTGTAACTGAGAGCAGTGCCCCGCGCTCCTGGAATTGTGTGACTGAGAGCAGTGCCCAGCGCTCCTGGAGAAGTGTAACTGAGAGCAGTGTCCAGGGCTCCAGGAATAGTGTAACTGATAGCAGTGTCCAGCGCTCCTGGTATAGTGTAACTGAGAGCAGTGCCCAGCACTCCTGGAATAGTGTAACTGACAGCAGTGCCCAGCGCTCCTGGAATAGTGTAACTGAGAGGAGTGCCCAGTGCTCCTGGAATAGTGTGACTGAGAGCAATGCCCAGTGTTCCTGCAATAGTGGAACTGTGAGCAGTGTCCAAAGGCTCCTGGAATTGTGTAACTGGGAGCAGTGTCCAGCGTTCCTGGAATAGTGTAACTGAGTGCAGTGTCCAGCGTTACTAGAATAGTGTAACTGAAATCACTGCCCAGCGCTCCTGGAATAGTGTAACTGAGAGCAGTGCCCAGCTTTCCTAGAATAGTGTAACTGAGAGCAGTGCCCTGCGCTCCTGGAATAGTGTAACTGAGAGCAGTGTCCAGCGCTTCCTGGAATAGTGTAACTGAGAGCAGTGTCCAGTGCTCCTGGAATAGTGTTACTGAGACCAGTTTCCAGCGCTCGTCGAATAGTTAAACTGAGAGGAGTGCCCTTCGCTCCTGTAATTGTGTAACTGAGAGCAGTGTCCCTGGCTCCTGGAATAGTGTGACTGAGAGTAGTGTCCAGCGCTGCAGGAATAGTGTAACTGAGAGCAGCGTCCAGCGCTCCTCGTATATTGTAACTGAGAGCAGTGTCCAGCGCTGCAGGAATAGTGTAACTGAGAGCCGTGTCCAGCGCTCCTGGAATAGTGTAACTGAGAGCAGTGTCCTGCACTCATGGAATAGTGTAAGTGAGAGCAGTGCCCAGCGCTCCTGGAATAGTGTAACTGAGAGCAGTGTCCAGCGTTCCTGGAATAGTGTAACTGAGAGCAGTGTCCAGCGCTCCTGGAATAGTGTAACTGAGAGCATTGCCCAGCGCTCCTGGAATAGTGTAACTGAGAGCAGTGTCCAGCGTTCCTGGAATAGTGTAACTGAGAGCAGTGCCCAGCGCTCCTGGAAAAGTGTAACTAGGAGCAGTTTCCATCAGTCCTGGAATAGTGTAACTGAGAGCAGTGCCCAGCGCTCGTGGAATAGTGTAACTGAGAGCAGTGCCCAGCGCTCCTGGAATAGTGTAACTGAGAGCAGTGCCCAGTGCTCCTGGAATAGTGTAACTGAGAGCAGTGCCCAGCGCTCGTGGAATAGTGTAACTGAGAGCAGTGCCCAGCGCTCGTGGAATAGTGTAACTGAGAGCAGTGCCCAGCGCTCGTGGAATAGTGTAACTGAGAGCAGTGCCCAGCGCTCCTGGAATAGTGTAACTGAGAGCAGTGCCCAGCGCTCCTGGAATAGTGTAACTGAGAGCAGTGTCCAGCGCTCCTGGAATAGTGTAACTGAGAGCAGTGCCCAATGCTCCTGGAATAGTGTAACTGAGAGCAGTGCCCAGTGCTCCTGGAATAGTGTAACTGAGAGCAGTGTCCCGGGCTACTACAATAGTGTAACTGAGAGCAGTGTCCAGCGCTCCTGGAATAGTGTAACTGAGAGCAGTGCCCAGCGCTCCTGGAATAGTGTAACTGAGAGCAGTGCCCAGCGCTCCTGGAATAGTGTAACTGAGAGCAGTGCCCAGCGCTCCTGGAATAGTGTAACTGAGAGCAGTGCCCAGCGCTCCTGGAATAGTGTAACTGAGAGCAGTGCCCAGCGCTCCTGGAATAGTGTAACTGAGAGCAGTGTCCAGCACTCCTTGGAATAATGTAACTGAGAGCAGTGCCCAGCGCTCCTGGAATAGTGTAACTGAGAGCAGTGTCCAGCGCTCCTGGAATAGTGTAACTGAGAGTAGTGTCCAGCGCTCCTGGAATAGTGTAACTGAGAGTAGTGTCCAGCGCTCCTGGAATAGTGGAACTGAGTGCAGTGTCCAGCGCTCCTGGAATAATGTAGCTGAGAACAGCTTCCAGCGGTCCTGGAATAGTGTAACTGAGAGCAGTGCCCAGCGCTCCAGGAATAGTGTAACTGAGAGCAGTGTCCAGCGCTCCTGGAATAGTTAAACTGAGAGCAGTGCCCAGCGCTCCTGGAATAGTGTAACTGAGAGCAGTGCCCAGCGCTCCTGGAATAATGTAGCTGAGAACAGCTTCCAGCGCTCCTGGAATAGTGTAACTGAGAGCAGTGTCCAGCGCTCCTGGAATAGTGTAACTGAGAGCAGTGTCCAGCGCTCCTGGAATAGTGTAACTGAGAGCAGTGCCCAGCGCTCCTGGAATAGTGTAACTGAGAGAACTATCCAGCGCTCCAGGAATAGTGTAGCTGAGAGCAGTGCAAAGCGCTCCTGGAATAGTGTAAGTGAGAGCAGTGCCCAGCGCTCCTGGAATAGTGTAACTGAGAGCAGTGCCCAGCGCTCCTGGAATAGTGTAAGTGAGAGCAGTGACCAGCGCTCCTGGAATAGTGTAACTGAGAGCAGTGCCCAGCGCTCCTGGAATAATGTAGCTGAGAGAACTATCCAGCGCTCCAGGAATAGTGTAACTGAGAGCAGTGCAAAGCGCTCCTGGAATAGTGCAACTGAGAGCAGTGTCCAGCGCTACTGGAATAGTGTAACTGAGAGCAGTGTCCAGTGCTCCTGGAATAGTGTAACTGAGAGCAGTGTCCAGTGCTCCTGGAATAGTGTAACTGAGAGCAGTGCCCAGTGCTCCTGGAACAGTGTAACTGAGAGCAGTGCCCAGCGCTCCTGGAATAGTGTAACTGAGAGCAGTGTCCAGCGCTACTGGAATAGTGTAACTGAGAGCAGTGTCCAGTGCTCCTGGAATAGTGTAACTGAGAGCAGTGCCCAGTGCTCCTGGAACAGTGTAACTGAGAGCAGTGTCCAGCTTTCCTGGAATAGTGTAACTGAGAGCAGTGCCCAGCGCTCCTGGAATAGTGTAACTGAGAGCAGTGCCCAGCGCTCCTGGAATAGTGTAACTGAGAGCAGTGTCCTGGACTCCTGGAATAGTGTAACTGAGAGCAGTGCCCAGCGCTCCTGGAATAGTGTAACTGAGAGCAGTGTCCTGGACTCCTGGAATAGTGTAACTGAGAGCAGTGTCCAGCTTTCCTGGAATAGTGTAACTGAGAGCAGTGTCCTGGACTCCTGGAATAGTGTAACTGAGAGCAGTGTCCAGCTTTCCTGGAATAGTGTAACTGAGAGCAGTGCCCAGCGCTCCTGGAATAGTGTAACTGAGAGCAGTGTCCTGGACTCCTGGAATAGTGTAACTGAGAGCAGTGTCCAGCTTTCCTGGAATAGTGTAACTGAGAGCAGTGTCCTGGACTCCTGGAATAGTGTAACTGAGAGCAGTGCCCAGCGCTCCTGGAATAGTGTAACTGAGAGCAGTGCCCAGCGCTCCTTGTATAGTGTAACTGAGAGCAGTGTCCAGCGCAACAGGAATAATGTAACTCAGAGCAGTGTCCAGCGCCCCTTGTATAGTGTAACTGAGAGCAGTGTCCAGCGCTCCTGGAATATTGTAACTGAGAGCAGTGTCCAGCGCTCCTGGAATAGTGTAACTGAGAGCAGTGTCCAGCGCCCCTTGTATAGTGTAACTGAGAGCAGTGTCCAGCGCTCCTGGAATAGTGTAACTGAGAGCATTGTCCAGCGCTCCTGGAATAGTGTAACTGAGAGCAGTGTCCCGCATTCCTGGAATAGTGTAACTGAGAGCAGTGTCCCGCATTCCTGGAATAGTGTAACTGAGAGCAGTGCCCAGCGCTCCTGGAATAATGTAACTGAGAGCAGTGCCCAGCGCTCCTGGAATAGTGTAAATGAGAGCAGTGCCCAGCGCTCCTGGAATAATGTAACTGAGAGCAGTGTCCAGCGCTCCTGGAATAGTGTAACTGAGAGCAGTGTCCAGCGCTCCTGGAATAGTGTAACTGAGAGCAGTGTCCAGCGCTGCTGGAATAGTGTAACTGAGAGCAGTGCCCAGCGCTCATGGAATAGTGTAACTGAGAGCAGTGCCCAGCGCTCCTGGAATAGTGTAACTGAGAGCAGTGCCCAGCGCTCCTGGAATAGTGTAACTGAGAGCAGTGCCCAACGCTCCTGGAATAGTGTAACTGAGAGCAGTGCCCAACGCTCCTGGAATAGTGTAACTGAGAGCAGTGTCCAGCGCTCCTGGAATAGTGTAACTGAGAGCAGTGCCCCGCGCTCCTGGAATAGTGTAACTGAGAGCAGTGCCCAGCGCTCATGGAATAGTGTAAATGAGAGCAGTGCCCAGCGCTACTGGAATAGTGTAACTAAGAGCAGTGTCCAGCGCTCTTGGAATAGTGTAACTGAGAGCAGTGCCCGTCGCTCCTGGAATAGTGTAACTGAGAGCAGTGTCCATCGCTCCCGGAAGAGTGTAACTGAGAGCAGTGTCCAGCACTCCTGGAATAGTGGAACTGAGAGCAGTGTCCAGCGCTCCAGGAATAGTGTAACTGAGAGCAGCGTCCAGGTCTCCTGGAATAGTGTAACTGGGAGCAGTGTCCAGCGTTCCTGGAATAGTGTTACTGAGGGCAGTGCCCAGCGCTCCTGGAATAGTGTAACTGAGAGCAGTGCCCAGAGCTCCCGGAATAGTGTAACTGAGAGCAGTGCCCAGCGCTCCTGGAATAGTGTAACTGAGAGCAGTGCCCAGAGCTCCCGGAATAGTGTAACTGAGAGCAGTGTCCAGCGCTCCTGGAATAGTGTAACTGAGAGCAGTGCCCAGCGCTCCTGGAATAGTGTAACTGAGAGCAGTGCCCAGCGCTCCTGGAATAGTGTAACTGAGAGCAGTGCCCAGCGCTCCTGGAATAGTGTAACTGAGATCAGTGCCCAACTGTCCTGGAATAGTGTAACTAAGAGAGGTGTCCAGCGCTCCTGGAATAGTGTAGTTGAGAGCAGTGCCCAGCGCTCCTGGAATAGTGTAACTGAGAGCAGTGCCCAGTGCTCCTGGAATTTTGTAACTGAGTGCAGTGTCCCGGGCTCCTGGAATACTGTGACTGAGAGCAGTGCCCAGCGCTGCTGGAATAGTGTAACTGAGAGCAGTGTCCAGCGCTCCTGGAATAGTGTAACTGAGAGCAGTGCCCAGCGCTCCTGGAATAGTGTAACTGAGAGCAGTGCCCAGCGCTCCTGGAATAGTGTAACTGAGAGCAGTGCCCAGCGCTCCTGGAATAGTGTAACTGAGAGCAGTGTCCAGCGCGCCTGGAATAGTGTAACTGAGAGCAGTGTCCAGCGCTCCTGGAATATTGTAACTGAGAGCAGTGCCCAGCGCTCCTGGAATAGTGTAACTGAGAGCAGTGTCCAGCGCTCCTGGAATAATGTAACTGTCAGCAGTGCCCAGCGCTCCTGGAATAGTGTTACTGAGAGCAGTGTCCAAAGGCTCCTGGAATAGTGTAACTGAGAGCAGTGTCCAAAGGCTCCTGGAATAGTGTAACTGGGAGCAGTGTCCAGTGTTCCTGGAATAGTGTAACTGAGGGCAGTGTCCAGCGTTCCTTGAATAGTGTAACTGAATGCACTGCCCAGCGATCCTGGAATAATGTAACAGAGAGCAGTGTCCAGCGCTCATATAATAGTGTAACTGAGAGCAGTGTCCAGTGCTCCTGGAATAGTGTAACTGAGAGCAGTGTCCAGCACTCTTGGAATAGTGTAACTGAGAGCTGTGTCCAGCGCGCATGCAATTGTGTAACTGAGAGTCCAGCGCTCTTGGAATAGTGTAACTGAGAGCAGTGCCCAGCGCTCCTGGAGAAGTTTAACTGAGAGCAGTGTCCAGCACTCCTGGAATAGTGTAACTGAGAGCAGTGCCCAGCGCTCCTGGAATAGTGTGACTGAGAGCAGTGCCCAGCGCTCCTGGAGAAGTTTAACTGAGAGCAGTGTCCAGGGATCCAGGAATAGTGTAACTGAGAGCAGTGTCCAGCGCTCCTGGTATAGTGTAACTGAGAGCAGTGTCCAGCACTCCTGGAATAGTGTAACTGAGAGCAGTGCCCAGCACTTCTGCAATAGTGTAACTGAGAGCAGTGCCCAGCGCTCCTGGAATAGTGTAACTGAGAGCAGTGTCCAGCGCTCCTGGTATAGTGTAACTGAGAGCAGTGTCCAGCGCTCCTGGAATAGTGTAACTGAGAGCAGTGTCCAGGGATCCTGGAATAGTGTAACTGAGAGCAGTGCCCAGCACTTCTGCAATAGTGTAACTGAGAGCAGTGCCCAGCGCTCCTGGAATAGAGTAACTGAGAGCACTGTCCAGCGCTCCTGGAATAGTGTAACTGAGAGCAGTGTCCTGCACTCCTGGAATAGTGTAAATGAGAGCGGTGCCCAGCACTCCTGGAATAGTGTAAGTGAGAGCAGTGCCCAGCGCTCCTGGAATAGTGTAACTGAGAGCAGTTTCCAGCGCTCCTAGAATAATGTAACTGAGAGCAGTGTCCAGCGTTCCTGGAATAGTGTAACTGAGAGCAGTGTCCAGCGTTCCTGAAATAGTGTAACTGAGAGCAGTGTCCTGCGCTCCTGGAATAGTGTAACTGAGAGCAGTGCCCAGCACTCGTGGAATCGTGTAAGTGAGAGCAGTGTCCAGCGCTCCTGGAATAGTGTAACTGAGAGCAGTGCCCAGCGCTACAGGAATAATGTAACTGAGAGCAGTGCCCAGCGCTCCTGGAATAATGTAAGTGAGAGCAGTGCCCAGCGCTCCTGGAATAGTGTAACTGAGAGCAGTGCCCAGCGCTCCTGGAATAGTGTAACTGAGAGCAGTGTCCAGCACTACTGGAATAGTGTAACTGAGAGCAGTGCCCAGTGCTCCTGGAATCGTGTAACTGAGAGCAGTGTCCAGCGCTCCTGGAATCGTGTAACTGAGAGCAGTGCCCAGTGCTCCTGGAATAGTGTAACTGAGAGCAGTGCCCAGCGCTCGTGGAATAGTGTAACTGAGAGCAGTGCCCAGCGCTCGTGGAATAGTGTAACTGAGAGCAGTGCCCAGCGCTCGTGGAATAGTGTAACTGAGAGCAGTGCCCAGCGCTCCTGGAATAGTGTAACTGAGAGCAGTGCCCAGCGCTCCTGGAATAGTGTAACTGAGAGCAGTGTCCAGCGCTCCTGGAATAGTGTAACTGAGAGCAGTGCCCAATGCTCCTGGAATAGTGTAACTGAGAGCAGTGCCCAGTGCTCCTGGAATAGTGTAACTGAGAGCAGTGTCCCGGGCTACTACAATAGTGTAACTGAGAGCAGTGTCCAGCGCTCCTGGAATAGTGTAACTGAGAGCAGTGCCCAGCGCTCCTGGAATAGTGTAACTGAGAGCAGTGCCCAGCGCTCCTGGAATAGTGTAACTGAGAGCAGTGCCCAGCGCTCCTGGAATAGTGTAACTGAGAGCAGTGCCCAGCGCTCCTGGAATAGTGTAACTGAGAGCAGTGCCCAGCGCTCCTGGAATAGTGTAACTGAGAGCAGTGTCCAGCACTCCTTGGAATAATGTAACTGAGAGCAGTGCCCAGCGCTCCTGGAATAGTGTAACTGAGAGCAGTGTCCAGCGCTCCTGGAATAGTGTAACTGAGAGTAGTGTCCAGCGCTCCTGGAATAGTGTAACTGAGAGTAGTGTCCAGCGCTCCTGGAATAGTGGAACTGAGTGCAGTGTCCAGCGCTCCTGGAATAATGTAGCTGAGAACAGCTTCCAGCGGTCCTGGAATAGTGTAACTGAGAGCAGTGCCCAGCGCTCCAGGAATAGTGTAACTGAGAGCAGTGTCCAGCGCTCCTGGAATAGTTAAACTGAGAGCAGTGCCCAGCGCTCCTGGAATAGTGTAACTGAGAGCAGTGCCCAGCGCTCCTGGAATAATGTAGCTGAGAACAGCTTCCAGCGCTCCTGGAATAGTGTAACTGAGAGCAGTGTCCAGCGCTCCTGGAATAGTGTAACTGAGAGCAGTGCCCAGCGCTCCTGGAATAGTGTAACTGAGAGAACTATCCAGCGCTCCAGGAATAGTGTAGCTGAGAGCAGTGCAAAGCGCTCCTGGAATAGTGTAAGTGAGAGCAGTGCCCAGCGCTCCTGGAATAGTGTAACTGAGAGCAGTGCCCAGCGCTCCTGGAATAGTGTAAGTGAGAGCAGTGACCAGCGCTCCTGGAATAGTGTAACTGAGAGCAGTGCCCAGCGCTCCTGGAATAATGTAGCTGAGAGAACTATCCAGCGCTCCAGGAATAGTGTAACTGAGAGCAGTGCAAAGCGCTCCTGGAATAGTGCAACTGAGAGCAGTGTCCAGCGCTACTGGAATAGTGTAACTGAGAGCAGTGTCCAGTGCTCCTGGAATAGTGTAACTGAGAGCAGTGTCCAGTGCTCCTGGAATAGTGTAACTGAGAGCAGTGCCCAGTGCTCCTGGAACAGTGTAACTGAGAGCAGTGCCCAGCGCTCCTGGAATAGTGTAACTGAGAGCAGTGTCCAGCGCTACTGGAATAGTGTAACTGAGAGCAGTGTCCAGTGCTCCTGGAATAGTGTAACTGAGAGCAGTGCCCAGTGCTCCTGGAACAGTGTAACTGAGAGCAGTGTCCAGCTTTCCTGGAATAGTGTAACTGAGAGCAGTGCCCAGCGCTCCTGGAATAGTGTAACTGAGAGCAGTGCCCAGCGCTCCTGGAATAGTGTAACTGAGAGCAGTGTCCTGGACTCCTGGAATAGTGTAACTGAGAGCAGTGCCCAGCGCTCCTGGAATAGTGTAACTGAGAGCAGTGTCCTGGACTCCTGGAATAGTGTAACTGAGAGCAGTGTCCAGCTTTCCTGGAATAGTGTAACTGAGAGCAGTGTCCTGGACTCCTGGAATAGTGTAACTGAGAGCAGTGTCCAGCTTTCCTGGAATAGTGTAACTGAGAGCAGTGCCCAGCGCTCCTGGAATAGTGTAACTGAGAGCAGTGTCCTGGACTCCTGGAATAGTGTAACTGAGAGCAGTGTCCAGCTTTCCTGGAATAGTGTAACTGAGAGCAGTGTCCTGGACTCCTGGAATAGTGTAACTGAGAGCAGTGCCCAGCGCTCCTGGAATAGTGTAACTGAGAGCAGTGCCCAGCGCTCCTTGTATAGTGTAACTCAGAGCAGTGTCCAGCGCTCCTGGAATAGTGTAACTGAGAGCAGTGTCCAGCGCCCCTTGTATAGTGTAACTGAGAGCAGTGTCCAGCGCTCCTGGAATAGTGCAAATGAGAGCAGTGTCCAGCGCTCCTGGAATAATGTAACTGAGAGCATTGTCCAGCGCTCCTGGAATAGTGTAACTGAGAGCAGTGTCCCGCATTCCTGGAATAGTGTAACTGAGAGCAGTGTCCCGCATTCCTGGAATAGTGTAACTGAGAGCAGTGCCCAGCGCTCCTGGAATAATGTAACTGAGAGCAGTGCCCAGCGCTCCTGGAATAGTGTAAATGAGAGCAGTGCCCAGCGCTCCTGGAATAATGTAACTGAGAGCAGTGTCCAGCGCTCCTGGAATAGTGTAACTGAGAGCAGTGTCCAGCGCTCCTGGAATAGTGTAACTGAGAGCAGTGTCCAGCGCTGCTGGAATAGTGTAACTGAGAGCAGTGCCCAGCGCTCATGGAATAGTGTAACTGAGAGCAGTGCCCAGCGCTCCTGGAATAGTGTAACTGAGAGCAGTGCCCAACGCTCCTGGAATAGTGTAACTGAGAGCAGTGCCCAACGCTCCTGGAATAGTGTAACTGAGAGCAGTGTCCAGCGCTCCTGGAATAGTGTAACTGAGAGCAGTGCCCCGCGCTCCTGGAATAGTGTAACTGAGAGCAGTGCCCAGCGCTCATGGAATAGTGTAAATGAGAGCAGTGCCCAGCGCTACTGGAATAGTGTAACTAAGAGCAGTGTCCAGCGCTCTTGGAATAGTGTAACTGAGAGCAGTGCCCGTCGCTCCTGGAATAGTGTAACTGAGAGCAGTGTCCATCGCTCCCGGAAGAGTGTAACTGAGAGCAGTGTCCAGCACTCCTGGAATAGTGGAACTGAGAGCAGTGTCCAGCGCTCCAGGAATAGTGTAACTGAGAGCAGCGTCCAGGTCTCCTGGAATAGTGTAACTGGGAGCAGTGTCCAGCGTTCCTGGAATAGTGTTACTGAGGGCAGTGCCCAGCGCTCCTGGAATAGTGTAACTGAGAGCAGTGCCCAGAGCTCCCGGAATAGTGTAACTGAGAGCAGTGCCCAGCGCTCCTGGAATAGTGTAACTGAGAGCAGTGCCCAGAGCTCCCGGAATAGTGTAACTGAGAGCAGTGTCCAGCGCTCCTGGAATAGTGTAACTGAGAGCAGTGCCCAGCGCTCCTGGAATAGTGTAACTGAGAGCAGTGCCCAGCGCTCCTGGAATAGTGTAACTGAGAGCAGTGCCCAGCGCTCCTGGAATAGTGTAACTGAGATCAGTGCCCAACTGTCCTGGAATAGTGTAACTAAGAGAGGTGTCCAGCGCTCCTGGAATAGTGTAGTTGAGAGCAGTGCCCAGCGCTCCTGGAATAGTGTAACTGAGAGCAGTGCCCAGTGCTCCTGGAATTTTGTAACTGAGTGCAGTGTCCCGGGCTCCTGGAATACTGTGACTGAGAGCAGTGCCCAGCGCTGCTGGAATAGTGTAACTGAGAGCAGTGTCCAGCGCTCCTGGAATAGTGTAACTGAGAGCAGTGCCCAGCGCTCCTGGAATAGTGTAACTGAGAGCAGTGCCCAGCGCTCCTGGAATAGTGTAACTGAGAGCAGTGCCCAGCGCTCCTGGAATAGTGTAACTGAGAGCAGTTTCCAGCGCTCCTGGAATAGTGTAACTGAGAGCAGTGTCCAGCGCTCCTGGAATATTGTAACTGAGAGCAGTGCCCAGCGCTCCTGGAATAGTGTAACTGAGAGCAGTGTCCAGCGCTCCTGGAATATTGTAACTGAGAGCAGTGCCCAGCGCTCCTGGAATAGTGTAACTGAGAGCAGTGTCCAGCGCTCCTGGAATAATGTAACTGTCAGCAGTGCCCAGCGCTCCTGGAATAGTGTTACTGAGAGCAGTGTCCAAAGGCTCCTGGAATAGTGTAACTGGGAGCAGTGTCCAGTGTTCCTGGAATAGTGTAACTGAGGGCAGTGTCCAGCGTTCCTTGAATAGTGTAACTGAATGCACTGCCCAGCGATCCTGGAATAATGTAACAGAGAGCAGTGTCCAGCGCTCATATAATAGTGTAACTGAGAGCAGTGTCCAGTGCTCCTGGAATAGTGTAACTGAGAGCAGTGTCCAGCGCTCCTGGAATAGTGTAACTGAGAGCTGTGTCCAGCGCGCATGCAATTGTGTAACTGAGAGTCCAGCGCTCTTGGAATAGTGTAACTGAGAGCAGTGCCCAGCGCTCCTGGAGAAGTTTAACTGAGAGCAGTGTCCAGCACTCCTGGAATAGTGTAACTGAGAGCAGTGCCCAGCGCTCCTGGAATAGTGTGACTGAGAGCAGTGCCCAGCGCTCCTGGAGAAGTTTAACTGAGAGCAGTGTCCAGGGATCCAGGAATAGTGTAACTGAGAGCAGTGTCCAGCGCTCCTGGTATAGTGTAACTGAGAGCAGTGTCCAGCACTCCTGGAATAGTGTAACTGAGAGCAGTGCCCAGCACTTCTGCAATAGTGTAACTGAGAGCAGTGCCCAGCGCTCCTGGAATAGTGTAACTGAGAGCAGTGTCCAGCGCTCCTGGTATAGTGTAACTGAGAGCAGTGTCCAGCGCTCCTGGAATAGTGTAACTGAGAGCAGTGTCCAGGGATCCTGGAATAGTGTAACTGAGAGCAGTGCCCAGCACTTCTGCAATAGTGTAACTGAGAGCAGTGCCCAGCGCTCCTGGAATAGAGTAACTGAGAGCACTGTCCAGCGCTCCTGGAATAGTGTAACTGAGAGCAGTGTCCTGCACTCCTGGAATAGTGTAAATGAGAGCGGTGCCCAGCACTCCTGGAATAGTGTAAGTGAGAGCAGTGCCCAGCGCTCCTGGAATAGTGTAACTGAGAGCAGTTTCCAGCGCTCCTAGAATAATGTAACTGAGAGCAGTGTCCAGCGTTCCTGGAATAGTGTAACTGAGAGCAGTGTCCAGCGTTCCTGAAATAGTGTAACTGAGAGCAGTGTCCTGCGCTCCTGGAATAGTGTAACTGAGAGCAGTGCCCAGCACTCGTGGAATCGTGTAAGTGAGAGCAGTGTCCAGCGCTCCTGGAATAGTGTAACTGAGAGCAGTGCCCAGCGCTACAGGAATAATGTAACTGAGAGCAGTGCCCAGCGCTCCTGGAATAATGTAAGTGAGAGCAGTGCCCAGCGCTCCTGGAATAGTGTAACTGAGAGCAGTGCCCAGCGCTCCTGGAATAGTGTAACTGAGAGCAGTGTCCAGCACTACTGGAATAGTGTAACTGAGAGCAGTGCCCAGTGCTCCTGGAATCGTGTAACTGAGAGCAGTGTCCAGCGCTCCTGGAATCGTGTAACTGAGAGCAGTGCCCAACGCTCCTGGAATAGTGTAACTGAGAGCAGTGTCCAGCACTACTGGAATAGTGTAACTGAGAGCAGTGCCCAGTGCTCCTGGAATCGTGTAACTGAGAGCAGTGTCCAGCGCTCCTGGAATCGTGTAACTGAGAGCAGTGTCCAGCGCTCCTGGAATAGTGTAACTGAGAGTAGTGCCCAGCGCTCCTGGAATAGTGTAACTGAGAGCAGTGTCCAACGCTCCTGGAATAGTGTAACTGAGAGCAGTGTCCAGCGCTCCTGGAATAGTGTAACTGAGAGCAGTGCCCAGCGCTCCTGGAATAGTGTAACTGAGAGCAGTGTCCAACGCTCCTGGAATAGTGTAACTGAGAGCAGTGCCAAGAGCGCATGGATTAGTTAGACTGAGAGAAGTGCCCAGCGCTCCTGGAATAGTGTAACTGAGAGCAGTGTCCAGCGCTCCTGGAATACTGTAACTGAGAGCAGTGTCCAGCGCTCCTGGAATAGTGTAACTGAGAGCAGTGTCCAGCGCTCCTGGAATACTGTAACTGAGAGCAGTGCCCAGCGCTCCAGGAATAGTGTAACTGAGAGCAGAGTCCCGGGCTCCTGGAATAGTGTAACTGAGAGCAGTGTCCAGCGCTGCTGGAATAGTGTAACTGAGAGCAGTGTCCAGCGCTGCTGGAATAGTGTAACTGAGAGCAGTGTCCAGCGCTCCTGGAATACTGTAACTGAGAGCAGTGCCCAGTGCTCCTGGATTAGTGTAACTGAGAGCAGTGTCCAGCGCTGCTGGAATAGTGTAACTGAGAGCAGTGTCCAAAGGCTCCTGGAATTGTGTAACTGGGTGCAGTGTCCAGTGTTCCTGGAATAGTGTAACTGAGGGCAGTGACCAGCGTTCCTTGAATAGTGTAACTGAGAGCAGTGTCCAGCGCTCCAGGAATAGTGTAGCTGAGAGCAGTGTCCAGCGCTCCTGGAATAGTGTAACTGAGAGCAGTGCCCAGCGCTCCTGGAATAGTGTAACTGAGAGCAGTGCACATCACTCCTGGAATAGTGTAACTGAGAGCAGTGCCCATCACTCCTGGAATAGTGTAACTGAGAGCAGTGCCCATCACTCCTGGAATAGTGTAACTGAGAGCAGTGTCCAGCGCTCCTGGAATAGTGTAACTGAGAGCAGTGTCCAGCGTTCCTGGAATAGTGTAACTGAGAGCAATGTCCAGCGTTCCTGGAATAGTGTAACTGAGAGCAGTGTCCAGCGCTCCTGGAATAGTGTAACTGAGAGCAGTGTCCAGCGTTCCTGGAATAGTGTAACTGAGAGCAATGTCCAGCGTTCCTGGAATAGTGTAACTGAGAGCAGTGTCCAGCGCTCCTGGAATAGTGTAACTGAGAGCAGCGCCCAGCGCTCATGGAATAGTGTAACTGAGAGCAGTGTCCAGCGCTCCTGGAATAGTGTAACTGAGAGCAGCGTCCAGCGCTCCTGGAATAGCGTAACTGAGAGCAGTGTCCAGCGCTCCTCGAATAGTGTAACTGGGAGCAGTGCCCAGCGCTACTGGAATAGTGTAACTGAGAGCAGTGCACAGCGCTCCTGGAATAGTGTAACTGAGAGCAGTGTCCAGCGCTCCTGGAATAGTGTAACTGGGAGCAGTGTCCAGCGTTCCTGGAATAGTGTAACTGAGGGCAGTGCCCAGCGCTCCTGGAATAGTGTAACTGAAAGCAGTGTCCAGTGCTCCTGGAATAGTGTAACTGAGCGCAGTGCCCAGTGCACCAGGAAAAGTGTAACTGAGAGCAGTGCCCAGCGCTCCTGGAATAGTGTGACTGAGAGCAGTGTCCAAAGGCTCCTGGAATAGTGTAACTGGGAGCAGTGCCCAGCGCTCCTGGAATAGTGTGACTGAGAGCAGTGTCCAAAGGCTCCTGTAATAGTGTAACTGAGAGCAGTGCCCACTGCCACTGGAATAGTGTAACTGAGAGCAGTGCCCAGCGTTCCTGGAATAGTGTAACTGAGAGCAGGGCCCAGCGCTCCTGGAATAGTGTGACTGAGAGCAGTGTCCAAAGGCTCCTGGAATAGTGTAACTGGGAGCAGTGTCCAGCGTTCCTGGAATGTTGTATCTGAGGGCAGTGTCCAGGGTTCCTTGAATAGTGTAACTGAGTGCAGTGTCCAGCGCTCCTGGAATAGTGTAACTGATCGCAATGTCCAGAGCTCCAGGAATAGTGTAACTGAGAGCAGTGCCCAGCGCTCCTGGAATAGTGTAACTGAGAGAAGTGTCCAGCGCTTCGGGAATAGTGTAACTGAGAGCAGTGCTGAGCGCTGCTGGAATAGTGTAACTGAGAGCAGTGTCCAGCGCTCCTGGAATAGTGTAACTGAGAGCAGTGCCCAATGCTCCTGGAATAGTGTGACTGAGAGCAGTGCCCAGCGCTCCTGGAATAGTGTAACTGAGAGCAGTGTCCAGCGTTCCTGGAATAGTGTAACTGAGAGCAGTGCCCAGCTCTCCTGGAATAGTGCAACTGAGAGCAGTGCCCAGCTCTCCTGGAATAGTGTAACTGAGAGCAGTGCCCAGCTCTCCTGGAATAGTGTAACTGAGAGCACTGTCCAGCGCTCCTGGATTAGTGTAACTGAACGAAGTGCCCAGCGTTCCTGGAACAGTGTAACTGAGAGCTGTGCCCAACGCTCCTGGAATAGTGTAACTGAGAACAGTTTCCAGCGCTCCAGGAAAAGTGTTACTGAGAGCAGTGTCCAGCGCTCCTGGAATTGTGTAACTGAGAGCAGTGCCCAGCGCTCCTGGAATAGTGTAACTGAGAGAAGTGCCTAGCGCTCCTGGAATAGTGTAACTGAGAGCAGTGTCCAGCGCTCCTGGTATAGTGTAACTGAGAGAAGTGCCTAGCGCTCCTGGAATAGTGTAACTGAGAGCAGTGCCCAAGGCTCCTGGAATAGTGTAACCGAGAGCAGTGTCCACCGCTCCTGGAATAGTGTAACTGAGAGCAGTGCCCAGCGCTCCTGGAATAGTGTAACTGAGAGCAGTGCCCAGCGCTCTTGGAATAGTGCAACTGAGAGCAGTGTCCAGGGATCCTGGAATAGTGAAACTGAGAGCAGTGCCCAGCTCTCCTGGAATAGTATAACTGAGAGCAGTGCCCAGCGCTCAGGGTTTAGTGTAAGTGAGAGCAGGGCCCAGCGCTCCTGGAATAGTGTAACTGAGAGCAGTGCCCAAGGCTCCTGGAATAGTGTAACCGAGAGCAGAGTGCAGCGCTCCTGGAATAGTGTAACTGAGAAGAGTGCCCAGCGCTCCTGGAATAGTTTAAATGAGAGCAAAGCCCAGCGCTTCTGGAATAGTGTAACTGAGAGCAGTGCCCAGCCCTCCTGGAATAGTGTAACTGAGAGCAGTGTCCAGCACTCTTGGAATAGCGTAACAGAGAGCAGTGTCCACTGCTCCTGGAATAGTGTAACTGAGAGCAGTGTCCAGCGCTCCTGGAATAGTGTAACTGAGAGCAGTGTCCAGCGCTCCTGGAATAGTGTAACTGAGAGCAGTGCCCAGCGCTCCAGGAGTAATGTAACTGAGAGCAGTGTCCAGTGCTTCTGGAATAGTGTAATTGAGAGCAGTGCCCAGTTCTCCTGGAGTAGTGTAACTGAGAGCAGTGTCCAGCGCTCCTGGAATAGTGTAACTGAGAGCAGTGTCCAGCGCTCCAGGAGTAATGTAACTGAGAGCAGTGTCCAGTGCTTCTGGAATAGTGTAATTGAGAGCAGTGCCCAGTTCTCCTGGAGTAGTGTAACTGAGAGCAGTGTCCAGTGCTCCTGGAATAGTGTAACTGAGAGCAGTGCCCAGCACTCCTGGAATAGTGTAACTGAGAGCCGTGCCCAGAGCTCCTGGAATAGTGTAACTGAGAGCAGTGCCCAGCGCTCCTGGAATAGTGTGACTGAGAGCAGTGCCCAGCGCTTCTGGAATAGTGTAACTGAGAGCAGAGTCCAAAGGCTCCTGTAATAGTGTAACTGGGAGCAGTGTCCAGCGCTCCTGGAATAGTGTAACTGAGAGCAGTGCCCACTGCCACTGGAATAGTGTAACTGAGAGCAGTGCCCAGTGCACCAGGAATAGTGTCACTCAGACCAGTTTCCAGCGCTCCTGGGATAGTGTAACTGAGGGCAGTGTCCATCACTCCTGGAATAGTGGAACTGAGAGCAGTGTCCAGCGCTCCTGGAATAGTGCAACTGAGAGCAGTGCCCAGTGCACCAGGAATAGTGTCACTCAGACCAGTTTCCAGCGCTCCTGGGATAGTGTAACTGAGGGCAGTGTCCATCACTCCTGGAATAGTGGAACTGAGAGCAGTGTCCAGCGCTCCTGGAATAGTGTAACTGAGGGCAGTGCCGAGCGCTCCTGGAATAGTGTAACTGAGAGCAGTGTCCAGCGCTCCTGGAATAGTGTAACTGAGAGCAGTGCCCAGCGCTCCTGGAATAGTGTAACTGAGAGCAGTGTCCATCACTCCTGGAATAGTGTAACTGAGAGCAGTGTCCAGAGCTCCTGGAATAGTGTAACTGAGAGCAGGGCCCAGCGCTCCTGGAATAGTGTGACTGAGAGCAGTGTCCAAAGGCTCCTGGAATAGTGTAACTGGGAGCAGTGTTCAGCGCTCCTGGAATAGTTTAACTGAGAGCAGTTTCCTGCACTCCTGGAATAGTGAATTTGGGAGCAGTGTCCAGCGCTCCTGGAATAGTTTAACTGAGAGCAGTGCCCATCGCTCCTGGTATAGTGAAACTGAGAGCAGTGCCCAGCGCTTCTGGAATAGTGTAACTGAGAGCAGGGCCCACTGCCACTGGAATAGTGTAACTGAGAGCAGTGCCCAGCGTACCTTGGAATAGTGTAACTGAGAGCAGTGTCCAAAGGCTCCTGGAATAGTGTAACTGGGAGCAGTGTCCAGCGTTCCTGGAATGTTGTAACTGAGGGCAGTGTCCAGGGTTCCTTGAATAGTGTAACTGAGTGCAGTGTCCAGCGCTCCTGGAATAGTGTAACTGATAGCAATGTCCAGAGCTCCAGGAATAGTGTAACTGAGAGCAGTGCCCAGCGCTCCTGGAATAGTGTAACTGAGAGAAGTGTCCAGCGCTTCGGGAATAGTGTAACTGAGAGCAGTGCTGAGCGCTGCTGGAATAGTGTAACTGAGAGCAGTGCCCAGCTCTCCTGGAATAGTGCAACTGAGAGCAGTGTCCAGCGCTCCTGGAATAGTGTAACTGAGAGCAGTGTCCAGCGCTCCTGGAATAGTGTAACTGAGAGCAGTGTCCAGCGCTCCTGGATTAGTGTAACTGAAAGAAGTGCCCAGCGTTCCTGGAACAGTGTAACTGAGAACAGTTTCCAGCGCTCCAGGAAAAGTGTTACTGATAGCAGTGTCCAGCGCTCCTGGAATAGATTAACTGAGAGCAGTGCCCAGCGCTCCTGGAATAGTGTAACTGAGAGCAGTGCCCAGCGCTCCTGGAATAGTGTAACTGAGAGCAGTGCCCAGCGCTCCTGGAGAAGTGTAACTGAGAGCAGTGTCCAGCGCTCCTGGAATAGTGTAACTGAGAGCAGTGCCCAGCGCTCCTGGAATAGTGTAACTGAGAGCAGTGCCCAGCGATCCTGGAATAGATTAACTGAGAGCAGTGCCCAGCGCTCCTGGAGAAGTGTAACTGAGAGCAGTGTCCAGCGCTCCTGGAATAGTGTAACTGAGAGCAGTGCCCAGCGATCCTGGAATAGATTAACAGAGAGCAGTGCCCAGCGCTCCTGGAATAGTGTAACTGAGAGCAGTGTCCAGCGCTCCTGGAGAAGTGTAACTGAAAGCAGTGTCCAGTGCTCCTGGAATAGTGTAACTGAGGCCAGTTTCCAGCGCTCCTGGGATAGTGTAACTGAGAGCAGTGTCCATCACTCCTGGAATAGTGGAACTGAGGGCAGTGCCCAGCGCTCCTGGAATAGTGTAACTGAAAGCAGTGTCTAGCGCTCCTGGAATAGTGTAACTGAGAGCAGTGCCCAGCGCTCCTGGAATAGTGTAACTGAGAGCAGTGTCCATCACTCCGGGAATATTGTAACTGAGAGCAGTGTCCATCACTCCTGGAATAGTGTAACTGAGAGCAGTGCCCAGCGCTCCTGGAATAGTGTAACTGAGAGCAGTGTCCAAAGGCTCCTGGAATAGTGTAACTGGGAGCAGTGTTCAGCGCTCCTGGAATAGTTTAACTGAGAGCAGTGTCCAGCGCTCCTGGAATAGTTTAACTGAGAGCAGTGTCCAAAGGCTCCTGTAATAGTGTAACTGAGAGCAGTGCCCAGCGTTCCTGGAATAGTGTAACTGAGAGCAGGGCCCAGCGCTCCTGGAATAGTGTGACTGAGAGCAGTGTCCAAAGGCTCCTGGAATAGTGTAACTGGGAGCAGTGTCCAGCGTTCCTGGAATGTTGTAACTGAGGGCAGTGTCCAGGGTTCCTTGAATAGTGTAACTGAGTGCAGTGTCCAGCGCTCCTGGAATAGTGTAACTGATAGCAATGTCCAGAGCTCAAGGAATAGTGTAACTGAGAGCAGTGCCCAGCGCTCCTGGAATAGTGTAACTGAGAGAAGTGTCCAGCGCTTCGGGAATAGTGTAACTGAGAGCAGTGCTGAGCGCTGCTGGAATAGTGTAACTGAGAGCAGTGCCCAGCTCTCCTGGAATAGTGCAACTGAGAGCAGTGCCCAGCTCTCCTGGAATAGTGTAACTGTGAGCAGTGCCCAGCTCTCCTGGAATAGCGTAACTGAGAGCACTGTCCAGCGCTCCTGGATTAGTGTAACTGAAAGAAGTGCCCAGCGTTCCTGGAACAGTGTAACTGAGAGCTGTGCCCAACGCTCCTGGAATAGTGTAACTGAGAACAGTTTCCAGCGCTCCAGGAAAAGTGTTACTGAGAGCAGTGTCCAGCGCTCCTGGAATAGTGTAACTGAGAGCAGTGTCCAGCGCTCCTGGAATTGTGTAACTGAGAGCAGTGCCCAGCGCTCCTGGAATAGTGTAACTGAGAGCAGTGTCCCGCGCTCCTGGTATAGTGTAACTGAGAGAAGTGCCTAGCGCTCCTGGAATAGTGTAACTGAGAGCAGTGCCCAAGGCTCCTGGAATAGTGTAACCGAGAGCAGTGTCCACCGCTCCTGGAATAGTGTAACTGAGAGCAGTGCCCAGCGCTCCTGGAATAGTGTAACTGAGAGCAGTGCCCAGCGCTCCTGGAATAGTGCAACTGAGAGCAGTGTCCAGGGATCCTGGAATAGTGTAACTGAGAGCAGTGCCCAGCGCTCAGGGTTTAGTGTAAGTGAGAGCAGTGCCCAGCGCTCCTGGAATAGTGTAACTGAGAGCAGCATCCTGCTCTCCTGGAATAGTGTAACTGAGAGCAGTGCCCAAGGCTCCTGGCATAGTGTAACCGAGAGCAGTGTGCAGCGCTCCTGGAATGGTGTAACTGAGAGCACTGCCCAGCGCTCCTGGAATAGTGTAACTGAGAAGAGTGCCCAGCGCTCCTGGAATAGTGCAACTGAGAGCATTGTCCAGCGCTCCAGGAATAGTGTAACTGAGAGCAGTGTCCAGCGCATCTGAAATAGTGTAACTGAGAGCAGTGTCCAGCGCTCCTGGAATAGTGTAACTGAGAGCAGTTTCCTGCACTCCTGGAATAGTGAATTTGGGAGCAGTGTCCAGCGCTCCTGGAATAGTGTAAATGAGAGCAGTGCCCATCGCTCCTGGAATAGTGAAACTGAGAGCAGTGCCCAGCGCTTCTGGAATAGTTTGACTGAAAGCAGTGTCCAAAGGCTCCTGTAATAGTGTAACTGAGAGCAGTGCCCACTGCCACTGGAATAGTGTAACTGAGAGCAGTGCCCAGCGTTCCTGGAATAGTGTAACTGAGAGCAGGGCCCAGCGCTCCTGGAATAGTGTGACTGAGAGCAGTGTCCAAAGGCTCCTGGAATAGTGTAACTGGGAGCAGTGTCCAGCGTTCCTGGAATGTTGTAACTGAGGGCAGTGTCCAGGGTTCCTTGAATAGTGTAACTGAGTGCAGTGTCCAGCGCTCCTGGAATAGTGTAACTGATAGCAATGTCCAGAGCTCCAGGAATAGTGTAACTGAGAGAAGTGTCCAGCGCTTCGCGATTAGTGTAACTGAGAGCAGTGCTGAGCGCTGCTGGAATAGTGTAACTGAGAGCAGTGTCCAGCGCTCCTGGAATAGTGTAACTGAGAGCTGTGCCCAACGCTCCTGGAATAGTGTAACTGAGAACAGTTTCCAGCGCTGCAGGAAAAGTGTTACTGAGAGCAGTGTCCAGCGCTCCTGGAATAGTGTAACTGAGAGCAGTGCCCAGCGCTCCTGGAATAGTGTAACTGAGAGCAGTGTCCAGCGCTCCTGGTATAGTGTAACTGAGAGAAGTGCCTAGCGCTCCTGGAATAGTGTAACTGAGAGCAGTGCCCAAGGCTCCTGGAATAGTGTAACCGAGAGCAGTGTCCACCGCTCCTGGAATAGTGTAACTGAGAGCAGCATCCTGCTCTCCTGGAATAGTGTAACTGAGAGCAGTGCCCAAGGCTCCTGGAATAGTGTAACTGAGAAGAGTGCCCAGCGCTTCTGGAATAGTGTAACTGAGAGCAGCGTCCAGCTCTCCCGGAATAGTGTAACTGAGAGCAGTGTCCAGCGGTCCTGGAATAGTGTAACTGAGAGCAGTGTCCAGCGCTCCTGAAATAGTGTAACTGAGAGCAGTGCCCAGCCCTCCTGGAATAGTGTAACCGAGAGCAGTGACCAGCGCTCCTGGAATAGTGTAACTGAGAGCAGTGTCCAGCGCTCCTGGAATAGTGTAACTGAGAGCAGTGCCCAGCGCTCCTGGAATAGTGTAACTGAGAGCAGTTCCCAGCGCTCCTGGAATAGTGTAACTGGGAGCAGTGCCCAGCGCTCCTGGAATAGTGTAACTGAGAGCAGTGCCCAGCGCTCCTGGAATAGTGTAACTGAGAGCAGTGTCCAGCGCTACAGGAATAGTGTAACTGAGAGCAGTGTCCAGCACTCTTGGAATAGCGTAACAGAGAGCAGTGTCCACTGCTCCTGGAATAGTGTAACTGAGAGCAGTTCCCAGCGCTCCTGGAATAGTGTAACTGGGAGCAGTGTCCAGCGCTCCTGGAATAGTGTAACTGAGAGCAGTGTCCAGCGCATCTGAAATAGTGTAACTGAGAGCAGTGCCCAGCCCTCCTGGAATAGTGTAACTTAGAGCAGTGTCCAGCGCTCCTGGAATAGTGTAACTTAGAGCAGTGTCCAGCGCTCCAGGAGTAATGTAACTGAGAGCAGTGTCCAGTGCTTCTGGAATAGTGTAATTGAGAGCAGTGCCCAGTTCTCCTGGAATAGTGTAACTGAGAGCAGTGTCCAGTGCTTCTGGAATAGTGTAACTGAGAGCAGTGTCCAGTGCTCCTGGAATAGTGTAACTGAGAGCAGTGCCCAGCACTCCTGGAATAGTGTAACTGAGAGCCGTGCCCAGAGCTCCTGGAATAGTGTAACTGAGAGCAGGGCCCAGCGCTCCTGGAGTTGTGTAACTGAGAGCAGTGCCCAGCGCTCCTGGAATAGTGTGACTGAGAGCAGTGTCCAAAGGCACCTGGAATAGTGTAACTGGGAGCAGTGTCCAGCGCTCCTGGAATAGTTTAACTGAGAGCAGTTTCCTGCACTCCTGGAATAGTGAAACTGGGAGCAGTATCCAGCGCTCCTGGAATAGTTTAACTGAGAGCAGTGCCCATCGCTCCTGGAATAGTGAAACTGAGAGCAGTGCCCAGCGCTTCTGGAATAGTGTGACTGACAGCAGTGTCCAAAGGCTCCTGTAATAGTGTAACTGGGAGCAGTGTCCAGAATTCCTGGAATAGTGTAACTGAGAGCAGTGCCCACTGCCACTGGAATAGTGTAACTGAGAGCAGTGCCCAGCGTTCCTGGAATAGTGTAACTGAGAGCAGGGCCCAGCGCTCCTGGAATAGTGTGACTGAGAGCAGTGTCCAAAGGCTCCTGGAATAGTGTAACTGGGAGCAGTGTCCAGCGTTCCTGGAATGTTGTAACTGAGAGCAGTGTCCAGCGTTCCTTGAATTGTGTAACTGAGGGCAGTGTCCAGCGTTCCTTGAATTGTGTAACTGAGTGCAGTGTCCAGCGCTCCTGGAATAGTGTAACTGATAGCAGTGTCCAGAGCTCCAGGAATAGTGTAACTGAGAGCAGTGCCCAGCGCTCCTGGAATAGTGTAACTGAGAGAAGTGTCCAGCGCTGCTGGAATAGTGTAACTGAGAGCAGTGTCCAGCGCTCCTGGAATAGTGTAACTGAGAGCAGTGCCCAATGCTCCTGGAATAGTGTGACTGAGAGCAGTGTCCAGCGCTCCTGGAATAGTGTAACTGAGAGCAGTGCCCAGCGTTCCTGGAATAGTGTAACTGAGAGCAGTGCCCAGCTCTCCTGGAATAGTGCAACTGAGAGCAGTGCCCAGCTCTCCTGGAATAGTGTAACTGTGAGCAGTGCCCAGCTCTCCTGGAATAGTGTAACTGAGAGCACTGTCCAGCGCTCCTGGATTAGTGTAACTGAAAGAAGTGCCCAGCGTTCCTGGAACAGTGTAACTGAGAGCTGTGCCCAGCGCTACTGGAATAGTGTAACTGAGAGCAGTGTCCAGCGCTCCTGGAATTGTGTAACTGAGAGCAGTGCCCAGCGCTCCTGGAATAGTGTAACTGAGAGCAGTGTCCAGCGCTCCTGGTATAGTGTAACTGAGAGAAGTGCCCAGCGCTCCTGGAATAGTGTAACTGAGAGCAGTGCCCAAGGCTGCTGGAATAGTGTAACCGAGAGCAGTGTCCAGCGCTCCTGAAATAGTGTAACTGAGAGCAGTGCCCAGCGCTCCTGGAATAGTGTAACTGAGAGCAGTGCCCAGCGCTCCTGGAATAGTGCAACTGAGAGCAGTGTCCAGGGATCCTGGAATAGTGTAACTGAGAGCAGTGCCCAGCGCTCCTGGAATAGTGTAACTGAGAGCAGTGCCCAGCGCTCAGGGTTTAGTGTAAGTGAGAGCAGTGCCCAGCGCTCCTGGAATAGTGTAACTGAGAGCAACATCCTTCTCTCCTGGGATAGTGTAACAGAGAGCAGTGCCCAAGGCTCCTGGAATAGTGTAACCGAGAGCAGTGTGCAGCGCTCCTGGAATAGTGTAACTGAGAGCAGTGTCCAGCGCTCCTGGAATGGTGTAACTGAGAGCACTGCCCAGCGCTCCTGGAATAGTGTAACTGAGAAGAGTGCCCAGCGCTCCTGGAATAGTTTAAATGAGAGCAAAGCCCAGCGCTCCTGGAATAATGTAACTGAGAGCAGCGTCCAGCTCTCCCGGAATAGTGTAACTGAGAGCAGTGTCCAGCGCTCCTGGAATAGTGTAACTGAGAGCAGTGTCCAGCGGTCCTGGAATAGTGTAACTGAGAGCAGTGTCCAGCGCTCCTGAAATAGTGTAACTGAGAGCAGTGCCCAGCCCTCCTGGAATAGTGTAACCGAGAGCAGTGTCCAGCGCTCCTGGAATAGTGTAACTGAGAGCAGTGTACAGCGCTCCTGGAATAGTGTAACTGAGATCAGTGTCCAGCGCTCCTGGAATAGTGTAACTGAGAGCAGTGCCCAGCGCTCCTGGAATAGTGTAACTGAGAGCAGTGTCCAGCGCTCCTGGAATAGTGTAACTGAGAGCAGTGCCCAGCGCTCCTGGAATAGTGTAACTGAGAGCAGTGCCCAGCGCTCCAGGAATAGTGCAACTGAGAGCAGTGCCCAGCGCTCCTGGAATAGTGTAACTGAGAGCAGTGTCCAGCACTCCTGGAATAGTGTAACTGAGAGCAGTGTCCAGCACTCCTGGAGTAGTGTAACTGAGAGCAGTGCCCAGCGCTCCTGGAATAGTGTAACTGAGAGCAGTGTCCAGCGCTCCTGGAATAGTGTAACTGAGAGCAGTGCCCAGCGCTCCTGGAATAGTGTAACTGAGAGCAGTGCGCAGCGCTGCTGGAATAGTGTAACTGAGAGTAGTGCCCAGCGCTCCTGGAATAGTGTAACTGAGAGCAGTGCGCAGCGCTCCTGGAATAGTGTAACTGAGAGCAGTGTCCAGTGCTCCTGGAATAGTGTAACTGAGAGCAGTGCCCAGCGCTCCTGGAATAGTGTAACTGAGAGCAGTGCGCAGCGCTGCTGGAATAGTGTAACTGAGAGTAGTGCCCAGCGCTCCTGGAATAGTGTAACTGAGAGCAGTGCCCAGCGCTCCTGGAATAGTGTAACTGAGAGCAGTGTCCAGTGCTCCTGGAATAGTGTAACTGAGAGCAGTGTCCAGCGCTCCTGGAATAGTGTAACTGAGAGCAGTGCCCAGCGCTCCTGGAATAGTGTAACTGAGAGCAGTGCCCAGCGCTCCTGGAATAGTGTAACCGAGAGCTGTGTACAGCGCTCCTGGAATAGTGTAACTGAGAGCAGTGTCCAGCGCTCCTGGAATAGTGTAACTGAGAGCAGTGTCCAGCGCTCCTGGAATAGTGTAACTGAGAGCAGTGTCCAGCGCTCCAGGGGTAATGTAACTGAGAGCAGTGTCCAGTGCTCCTGGAATAGGGAAACTGAGAGCAGTGTCCAGCGCTCCTGGAATAGTGTAACTGAGAGCTGTGTACAGCGCTCCTGGAATAGTGTAACTGAGAGCTGTGTACAGCGCTCCTGGAATAGTGTAACTGAGAGCAGTGTCCAGCGCTCCAGGAGTAATGTAACTGAGAGCAGTGCCCAGCGCTACTGGAATAGGGAAACTGAGAGTAGTGTCCAACGCTCCTGGAATAGTGAAACTGAGAGCAGTGTCCAGCGCTCCTGGAATAGTGTAACTGAGAGCAGTGTCCAGCGCTCCTGGATAAGTGTAACTGAGACCAGTTCCCAGCGCTCCTGGAATAGTTAAACTGAGAGCAGTGCCCTGCGCTCCTGGAATAGTGTAACTGAGAGCAGTGTCCAGCGCTCTTGGAATAGTGTAACTGAGAGCAATGCCCAGTGCTCCTGGAATAGTGTAACTGAGAGCAGTGTCCAGCGCTCCTGGAATAGTGTAACTGAGAGCAGTTTCCAATGCTCCTGGAATAGTGTAACTGACACCAGTGTCCAGTGCTCCTGGAATAGTGTAACTGAGAGCAGTGTCCAGCGCTCTTGGAATAGTCTAACTGAGAGCAGTTTACAGAACTCCTGTAATAGTGTAACTGAGAGCAGTGCCCAGCTCTCCTGGAATAGTGCAACTGAGAGCAGTGTCCAGCGCTCCTGGATTAGTGTAACTGAGAGCAGTGTCCAGCGCTCCTGGAATAGTGTAACTGAGAGCAGTGTCCAGCGCTCCTGGAATAGTGTAACTGAGAGCAGTGTCCAGCGCGCCTCGAATAGTGTAACTGAGAGCAGTGTCCAGCGCTCCTGTAATAATGTAACTGGGAGCAGTTTCCAGCGCGCCTCGAATAGGGTCACTGAGAGCAGTGTCCAGCGCTCCTGTAATAATGTAACTGAGAGCAGTGTCCAGCGCTCCTGGAATAGTGTAACTGAGAGCAGTGTCGAGCGCTCCTGGAATAGTGTAACTGAGAGCAGTGTACAGCGCTCCTGGAATAGTGTAACTGAGAGCAGTGCCCAGCGCTCCTGGAATAGTGTAACTGAGAGCAGTGCCCAGCGCTCCTGGAATAGTGTAACTGAGAGCAGTGCCCAGCGCTCCTGGAATAGTGTAACTGAGAGCAGTGCCCAGCGCTCCTGGAATAGTGTAACTGAGAGCAGTGACCAGCGCTCCTGGAATAGTGTAACTGAGAGCAGCTTCCAGCGCTCCTGGAATAGTGTAACTGAGAGCAGTGCCCAGCGCTCCTGGAATAGTGTAACTGAGAGCAGTGCCCAGCGCTCCTGGAATAGTGTAACTGAGAGCAGTGACCAGCGCTCCTGGAATAGTGTAACTGAGAGCAGTGTCGAGCGCTCCTGGAATAGTGTAACTGAGAGCAGTGACCAGCGCTCCTTGAATAGTGTAACTGAGAGCAGTGTCCAGCACTTCTGGAATAGTGTAACTGAGAGCAGTGACCAGCGCTCCTGGAATAGTGTAACTGAGAGCAGTGTCCAGCGCTCCTGGAATAGTGTAACTGAGGGCAGTGCCCAGCGCTCCTGGAATAGTGTAACTGAGAGCAGTGTCGAGCGCTCCTGGAATAGTGTAACTGAGAGCAGTGCCCAGCGCTCCTGGAATAGTGTAGCTGAGAGCAGTGCCCAGCGCTCCTGGAATAGTGTAACTGAGAGCAGTGCCCAGCGCTCCTGGAATAGTGTAGCTGAGAGCAGTGACCAGCGCTACTGGAATAGTGTAGCTGAGAGCAGTGACCAGCGCTCCTGGAATAGTGTAACTGAGAGCAGTGTCCAGCGCTCCTGGAATAGTGTAACTGAGAGCAGTGTCCAGCGCTCCTGGAATAGTGTAACTGAGAGCAGTGTCCAGCACTTCTGGAATAGTGTAACTGAGAGCAGTGACCAGCGCTCCTGGAATAGTGTAACTGAGAGCAGTGTCCAGCGCTCCTGGAATAGTGTAACTGAGAGCAGTGACCAGCGCTCCTGGAATAGTGTAACTGAGAGCAGTGTCGAGCGCTCCTGGAATAGTGTAACTGAGAGCAGTGCCCAGCGCTCCTGGAATAGTGTAACTGAGAGCAGTGTCCAGCGCTACTGGAATAGTGTAACTGAGAGCAGTGTCCAGCGCTACTGGAATAGTGTAGCTGAGAGCAGTGACCAGCGCTACTGGAATAGTGTAGCTGAGAGCAGAGTCCAGCGCTCCTGGAATAGTGTAACTGAGAGCAGTGTCCAGCGCTCCTGGAATAGTGTAACTGAGAGCAGTGTCCAGCGCTCCTGGAATAGTGTAACTGGGAGCAGTTTCCAGTGCTCCTGGAATAGTGTAACTGGGAGCAGTGTCCAGCGCTCCTGGAATAGTGTAACTGGGAGCAGTTTCCAGTGCTCCTGGAATAGTGTAACTGGGAGCAGTTTCCAGTGCTCCTGGAATAGTGTAACTGAGAGCAGTGTCCAGCGCTCCTGGAATAGTGTAACTGAGAGCAGTGCCCAGCTCTCCTGGAATAGTGTAACTGAGAGCAGTGTCCAGCGCTCCTGGAATAGTGTAACTGAGACCAGTGCCCAGCGCTCCTGGAATAGTGTAACTGAGAGCAGTGTCCAGCACTCGTGGAATAGTGTAACTGACAGCAGTGCGCAGCGCTCCTGGAATAGTGTAACTGAGAGCAGTGCCCTGCGCTCCTGGAATAGTGTAACTGAGACCAGTGCCCAGCGCTCCTGGAATAGTGTAACTGAGAGCAGTGTCCAGCACTCGTGGAATAGTGTAACTGAGAGCAGTGTCCAGCGGTCCTGGAATAGTGTAACTGAGAGCAGTGCCCAGCGCTCCTGGAATAGTGTAACTGAGAACAGTGTCCAGCGCTCCTGGAATATTGTAACTGAGTGCAATGTCCAGCGCTCCTGAAATAGTGTAACTGAGAGCAGTGCCCAGCCCTCCTGCAATAGTGTAACCGAGAGCAGTGTCCAGCGCTCCTGGAATAATGTAACTGAGATCAGTGTCCAGCGCTCCAGGAATTGTGCAACTGAGAGCAGTGCCCAGCGCGTCATGAATAGTGTAACTGAGAGCAGTGTCCAGCGCTCCTGCAATAGTGTAACTGAGAGCAGTGTCCAGCGCTCCAGGAATTGTGCAACTGAGAGCAGTGCCCAGCGCGTCATGAATAGTGTAACTGAGAGCATTGTCCAGCGCTCCTGCAATAGTGTAACTGAGAGCAGTGTCCAGCGCTCCTGCAATAGTGTAACTGAGAGCAGTGTCCAGCGCTCCAGGAATTGTGCAACTGAGAGCAGTGCCCAGCGCGTCATGAATAGTGTAACTGAGAGCAGTGTCCAGCGCTCCTGGAATAGTGTAACTGAGAGCATTGTCCAGCGCTGCCGGAATAGTGTAACTGAGAGCAGTGCCCAGCGCTGCTGGAATAGTGAAACTGAGAGCAGTGCCCAGCGCTCCTGGAATAGTGTAACTGAGAGCAGTGTCCAGCACTCCTGGAATAGTGTAACTGAGAGCAGTGTCCAGCACTCCTGGAATAGTGTAACTGAGAGCAGTGCCCAGCACTCCTGGAATAGTGTAACTGAGAGCAGTGTCCAGCACTCCTGGAATAGTGTAACTGAGAGCAGTGTCCAGCACTCCTGGAATAGTGTAACTGAGAGCAGTTCCCAGCGCTCCTGCAATAGTGTAACTGAGAGCAGTACCCAGCGCTCCAGGAGTAATGTAACTGAGAGCAGTGACCAGTGCTCCTGGAAGAGTGTAACTGAGAGCAGTGCCCAGCGCTCCTGGAATAGTGTAACTGAGAGCAGTGCCCAGCGCTCCTGGAATAGTGTAACTGAGAGCAGTGCCCAGCGCTGCTGGAATAGTGAAACTGAGAGCAGTGTCCAGCGCTCCTGGAATAGTGTAACTGAGAGCAGTGTCCAGCACTCCTGGAATAGTGTAACTGAGAGCAGTGCCCAGCGCTGCTGGAATAGTGAAACTGAGAGCAGTGTCCAGCGCTCCTGGAATAGTGTAACTGAGAGCAGTGTCCAGCACTCCTGGAATAGTGTAACTGAGAGCAGTGCCCAGCGCTCCTGGAATAGTGTAACTGAGAGCAGTGTCCAGCACTCCTGGAATAGTGTAACTGAGAGCAGTGTCCAGCGCTCCTGGAATAGTGTAACTGAGAGCAGTGTCCAGCGCTCCTGGAATAGTGTAACTGAGAGCAGTGCCCAGCGCTCCTGGAATAGTGTAACTGAGAGCAGTGCCCAGCGCTCCTGGAATAGGGTAACTGAGAGCATTGACCTACTCTCCTGGAATAGTGTAACTGAGAGCAGTGCCCAGCACTCGAGGAATAGTGTAACTGAGAGCAGTGCCCAGCGCTCCTGGAATAGTGTAACTGAGAGCAGTGCCCAGCACTCGAGGAATAGTGTAACTGAGAGCAGTGCCCAGCGCTCCTGGAATAGTGTAACTGAGAGCAGTGTCCAGCGCTACTGGAATAGTGTAACTGAGAGCAGTGTCCAGCGCTCCTGGAATAGTGTAACTGAGAGCAGTGTCCAGCGCTCCTGGAATAGTGTAACTGAGAGCAGTGCCCAGCGCTCCTGGAATAGTGTAACTGAGAGCAGTGTCCAGCGCTCCTGGAATAGTGTAACTGAGAGCAGTGTCCAGCGCTCCTGGAATAGTGTAACTGAGAGCAGTGCCCAGCGCTCCTGGAATAGTGTAGCTGAGAGCAGTGCCCAGCGCACCTGGAATAGTGTAACTGAGAGCAGTGTCCAGCGCTCCAGGAATAGTGTCACTGAGAGCAGTGTCCAGCGCTCCTGGAATAGTGTAACTGAGAGCAGTGCCCAGTGCTCCTGGAATAGTGTAACTGAGAGCAGTGTCCAGCGCTCCTGGAATAGTACAACTGAGAGCAGTGCCCAGTGCTCCTGGAATAATGTAACTGAGAGCAGTGTCCAGCGCTCCTGGAATAATGTAACTGAGAGCAGTGCCCAGCGCTCCTGGAATAGTGTAACTGAGAGCAGTGCCCAGCGCTACAGGAATAATGTAACTGAGAGCAGTGTCCAGCGCTCCTGGAATAATGTAAGTTAGAGCAGTGCCCAGCGCTCCTGGAATAATGTAACTGAGAGCTGTGTCCAGCGCTCCTGGAGAAGTGTAACTGAGAGCTGTGTCCAGGGCTCCAGGAATAGTGTAACTAAGAGCAGTGTCCAGCGCTCCTGGAATAGTGTAACTGAGAGCAGTGTCCAGCGCTCCTGGAATAGTGTAACTGAGAGCCTCGTCCAGGGCTACTGGAATAGTGTAACTGAGAGCAGTGTCCAGCGCTCCTGGAATAGTGTAACTGAGAGCAGTGCCCAGCGCTCCAGGAATAGTGAATCTGAGAGCAGTTTCCAGCGCTCCTGGAATAGTGTAACTGAGAGCAGTGTCCAGCGCTACTGGAATAGTGTAATTGAGAGCAGTGCCCAGTGCTCGTGGAATAGTGTAACTGAGAGCAGTGTCCAGCACTCCTGGAATAGTGTAACTGAGAGCAGTGCCCAGCGCTCCTGGAGTAGTGTAACTGAGAGCAGTGCCCAGCGCTCCTGGAGTAGTGTAACTGAGAGCAGTGTCCAGCACTCCTGGAATAGTGTAACCGAGAGCAGTGTCCAGTGCTCCTGGAATAGTGTAACTGAGAGCAGTGCCCAGCGCTCCTGGAATAGTGTAACTGAGATCAGTGCCCAGCGCTCCTGGAATAGTGTAACTGAGAGCAGTGTCCAGCGCTCCAGGAATAGTGTAACTGAGAGCAGTGCCCTGCGCTCCTGGAATAGTGTAACTGAGAGCAGTGTCCAGCGCTCCTGGAATAGTGTAACTGAGAGCAGTGCGCAGCGCTGCTGGAATAGTGTAACTGAGATCAGTGTCCAGCGCTCCTGGAATAGTGTAACTGAGAGCAGTGCCCAGCGCTACTGGAATAGTGAAACTGAGAGCAGTGTCCAGCGCTACAGGAATAGTGTAACTGAGAGCAGTGTCCAGCGCTCCTGGAATAGTGTAACTGAGAGCATTGTCCAGCGCTCCTGGTAGAGTGTAACTGAGAGCAGTGTCCAGCGCTTCTGAAATAGTGTAACTGAGAGCAGTGCCCAGGGCTCCTGGAATAGTGAAACTGAGAGCAGTGTCCAGCGCTACAGGAATAGTGTAACTGAGAGCAGTGTCCAGCGCTCCTGGAATAGTGTAACTGAGAGCAGTGTACAGCGCTCCTGGAATAGTGTAACTGAGAGCAGTGTCCAGCGCTCCAGGAGTAATGTAACTGAGAGCAGTGTCCAGTGCTTCTGGAATAGTGTAATTGAGAGCAGTGCCCAGTGCTCCTGGAGTAGTGTAACTGAGAGCAGTGTCCAGTGCTCCTGGAATAGTGTAACTGAGAGCAGTGCCCAGCGCTACTGGAATAGTGTAACTGAGAGCAGTGTCCAGCGCTCCTGGAATAGTGTAACTGAGAGCAGTGTCCAGCACTCCTGGAATAGTGTAACTGAGAGCAGTGTCCAGCGCTCCTGGAATAGTGTAACTGAGAGCAGTGTCAAGCGCTACTGGAATAGGGAAAATGAGAGCAGTGTCCAGCGCTCCTGGATAACTGTAACTGAGACCAGTTCCCAGCGCTCCTGGAATAGTTAAACTGAGAGCAGTGCCCTGCGCTCCTGTAATTGTGTAACTGAGAGCAGTGTCCAGCGCTCCAGGAATAGTGTAACTGGCAGCAGCGTCCAGCGCTCCTGCAATAGAGTAACTGAGAGCAGTGCGCAGCGCAGCTGGAATAGTGTAACTGAGAGCAGTGTCCAGCGCTGCTGGAATAGTGTAACTGGGAGCAGTGCCCAGCGCTCCTGGAATAGTATAACTGAGAACAGTTCCCAGCGTTACGGCAATAGTGTAGCTGAGAGCAGTACCCAGCGCTCCAGGAAAAATGTAACTGAGAGCAGTGCCCAGTGCTCCTGGAATAGTCTAACTGAGAGCAGTTTCCAATGCTCCTGGAATAGTGTAACTGAGAGCAGTGTCCAGCGCTCCTGGAATAGTGTAACTGAGAGCAGTGTCCAGCACTTCTGGAATAGTGTAACTGAGAGCAGTGTCCAGCGCTCCTGGAATAGTGTAACTGAGAGTCCAGCACTCCTGGAATAGTGTAACTGAGAGCAGTGTCCAGCGCTCCTGGAATAGTGTAACTGAGAGCAGTGTCCAGCGCTCCTGGAATAGTGTAACTGAGAGCAGTGTCCAGCGCTCCTGGAATAGTGTAACTGAGAGCAGTGTCCAGCACTTCTGGAATAGTGTAACTGAGAGCAGTGTCCAGCGCTCCTGGAATAGTGTAACTGAGAGCAGTGCCCAGCGCTCCTGGAATAGCGTAACTGAGAGCAATGTCCAGCGCTCCTGGAATAGTGTAACTGGGAGCAGTTTCCAGTGCTCCTGGAATACTGTAATTGAGAGCAGTGCCCAGCGCTCCGGGAATAGCGTAACTGAGAGCAATGTCCAGCGCTCCTGGAATAGTGTAACTGAGAGCAGTGCCCAGCGCACCTGGAATAGTGTAACTGAGAGCAGTGTCCAGCGCTCCTGGAATAGTGTAACTGAGAACAGTGTCCAGCGCTCCTGGAATATTGTAACTGAGTGCAATGTCCAGCGCTCCTGAAATAGTGTAACTGAGAGCAGTGTCCAGCACTCCTGGAATAGTGTAACTGAGAGCAGTGTCCAGCACTCGTGGAATAGTGTAACTGAGAGCAGTGTCCAGCGCTCCTGGAATAGTGTAACCGAGATCAGTGTCCAGCGATCCTGGAAAAGTGTAACTGAGAGCAGTGTCCAGCGCTCCGAGAATAGTGTAACTGAGAGCAGTGTCCAGCGCTCCTGGAATAGTGTAACTGAGAGCAGTGTCCAGCACTCCTGAAATAGTGTAACTGAGAGCAGTGTCCAGCGCTCCTGGAATTGTTGAACTGAGAGCAGTGCCCAGCGCTCATGGAATAGTGTAACTAAGAGCAGTGCCCAGCGGTCCTGGAATAGTGTAAATGAGAGCAGTGTCCAGTGCTCCTGGAATAGTGTAACTGACAGCAGTGTCCAGCGCTCCTGGAATAGTGTAACTGAGAGCAGAGGCCAGTGCTCCTGGAATAGTGTGACTGAGAGCAGTGTCCAAAGGCTCCTGGAATAGTTTAACTGGGAGCAGTGTCCAGCGCTCCTGGAATAGTGTAACTGAGAGCAGTGCCCAGCGCGTCATGAATAGTGTAACTGAGAGCAGTGTCCAGCGCTCCTGGAATAGTGTAACTGAGAGCAGTGCCCAGCGCGTCATGAATAGTGTAACTGAGATCAGTGTCCAGCGCTCCTGGAATAGTGTAACTGAGAGCAGTGCCCAGCGCTCCTGGAATAATGTAACTGAGAGCAGTGTCCAGCACTCCTGGAATAGTGTAACTGAGAGCAGTGCCCAGCGCTCCTGGAATAGTGTAACTTAGAGCAGTTCCCAGTGCTCCTGCAATAGTGTAACTGAGAGCAGTGCCCAGCGCTCCTGGAATAGTGTAACTGAGAGCAGTACCCAGCGCTCCAGGAGTAATGTAACTGAGAGCAGTGCCCAGCGCTCCTGGAATAGTGTAACTGAGAGCAGTATCCAGCGCTCCTGGAATAGTGTAACTGAGAGCAGTGTCCAGCGCTCCTGGAATAGTGTAACTGAGAGCAGTGTCCAGCGCTCCAGGAATAGTGTAACTGAGAGCAGTGTCCAGCGCTCCTGGAATAGTGTAACTGAGAGCAGTGTCCAGCGCTCCTGGAATAGTGTAACTGAGAGCAGTGTCCAGCTTCCTGTAATAGTGTAACTGAGAGCAGTGTCCAGCGCTCCTGGAATAGTGTAACTGAGAGCAGTGTCCAGCTTCCTGTAATAGTGTAACTGAGAGCAGTGCCCATATCTCCTGGAATAGTGTAACTGAGAGCAGTGCCCAGCGCTCCTGGAATAGTGTAACTGAGAGCAGTGCCCAGCGCTCCTGGAATAGTGTAACTGAGAGCAGTGTCCAGCGCTCCTGGAATAGTGTAACTGAGAGCAGTGTCCAGCGCTCCTGGAATAGTGTAACTGAGAGCAGTGTCCAGCGCTCCAGGAATAGTGTAACTGAGAGCAGTGTCCAGCTTCCTGTAATAGTGTAACTGAGAGCAGTGTCCAGCTTCCTGTAATAGTGTAACTGAGAGCAGTTTCCAGCGCTCCTGGAATAGTGTAACTGAGAGCAGTGCCCATATCTCCTGGAATAGTGTAACTGAGAGCAGTGCCCAGCGCTCCTGCAATACTGTAACTGAGAGCAGTGTCCAGCGCTCCTGCAATACTGTAACTGAGAGCAGTGTCCAGCGCTCCTGGAATAGTGTAACTGAGAGCAGTGCCCAGAGCTCCTGGAATTTTATAACTGAGAGCAGTGTCCAGCGCACCTGGAATTGTGTAACTGAGAGCAGTGCCCAGAGCTCCTGGAATTTTATAACTGAGAGCAGTGTCCAGCGCTCCTGGAATAGTGTAACTGAGGGTCCAGTGCTCCTGGAATAGTGTAACTGAGAGCAGTGTCCAGCGCTCCTGGAATAGTGAAACTGAGAGCAGCGTCCAGCGCTCCTGGAATAGTGTAACTGAGAGCAGTGCCCAGCGCTCCTGGAATAGTGTAACTGAGAGCAGTGCCCAGCGCTCCTGGAATAGTGTAACTGAGAGCAGTGTCCAGCGCTCCTGGAATAGTGTAACTGAGAGCAGTGCCCAGCGCTCCTGGAATAGTGTAACTGAGAGCAGTGTCCAGCGCACCTGGAATAGTGTAACTGAGAGCAGTGTCCAGCGCTCCTGTAATTGTGTAACTGAGAGCAGTGTCCAGCGCTCCTGGAATAGTGTAACTGAGAGCAGTGTCCAGCGCTCCTGGAATAGTGAAACTGAGAGCAGTGCCCAGCGCTCCTGGAATAGTGTAACTGAGAGCAGTGCCCAGCGCTCCTGGAATAGTGTAACTGAGAGCAGTTCCCAGCGCTCCTGCAATACTGTAACTGAGAGCAGTGTCCAGTGCTCCTGGAATAGTGTAACTGAGAGCAGTTCCCAGCGCTCCTGCAATACTGTAACTGAGAGCAGTGCCCAGCGCTCCTGGAATAGTGTAACAGAGAGCAGTACCCAGCGCTCCAGGAATAGTGTAACTGAGAGAAGTGCCCTGCGCTCCTGTAATTGTGTAACTGAGAGCAGTGCCCAGCGCTCCTGTAATTGTGTAACTGAGAGCAGTGCCCAGCGCTCCTGGAATAGTGTAACTGAGAGCAGTGCCCAGCGCTCCTGTAATTGTGTAACTGAGAGCAGTGTCCAGCGCTCCTGTAATTGTGTAACTGAGAGCAGTGCCCAGCGCTCCTGGAATAGTGTAACTGAGAGCAGTGCCCAGCGCTCCTGGAATAGTGTAACTGAGAGCAGTGTCCAGCGCTCCTGGAATAGTGTAACTGAGAGCAGTGTCCAGCGCTCCTGGAATAGTGTAACTGAGAGCAGTGTCCAGAGCTCCTGGAATTTTATAACTGAGAGCATTGTCCAGCGCTCCTGTAATAGTGTAACTGAGAGCAGTGCCCAGAGCTCCTGGAATTTTATAACTGAGAGCAGTGTCCAGCGCTCCTGGAATATTGTAACTGAGAGCAGTGTCCAGCGCTCCTGGAATAGTGAAACTGAGAGCAGTGCCCAGCGCTCCTGGAATAGTGTAACTGAGAGCAGTGCCCAGCGCTCCTGGAATACTGTAACTGAGAGCCGTGTCCAGCGCTCTTGGAATAGTGTAACTGAGAGCAGTGCCCAGCGCTCCTGGAATAGTGTAACTGAGAGCAGTGTCCAGCGCTCCTGGAATAGTGTAACTGAGAGCCGTGTCCAGCGCTCTTGGAATAGTGTAACTGAGAGCAGTGCCCAGCGCTCCTGGAATAGTGTAACTGAGAGCAGTGTCCAGCGCTCTTGGAATAGTGTAACTGAGAGCAGTGCCCAGCGCTCCTGGAATAGTGTAACTGAGAGCAGTGCCCAGCGCTACTGGAATAGTGTAACTGAGAGCAGTGTCCAGCGCTCTTGGAATAGTGTAACTGAGAGCAGTGCCCAGCGCTACTGGAATAGTGTAACTGAGAGCAGTGTCCAGCGCTCTTGGAATAGTGTAACTGAGAGCAGTGCCCAGCGCTCCTGGAATAGTGTAACTGAGAGCAGTGTCCAGCGCTCTTGGAATAGTGTAACTGAGAGCAGTGTCCAGCGCTCCTGGAATAGTGTAACTGAGAGCAGTGTCCAGCGCTACTGGAATAGTGTAACTGAGAGCAGTGCCCAGCGCTACTGGAATAGTGTAACTGAGAGCAGTGTCCAGCGCTCTTGGAATAGTGTAACTGAGAGCAGTGCCCAGCGCTCCTCGAATAGTGTAACTGAGAGCAGTGCCCAGCGCTCCTGGAGAAGTGTAACTGAGCGCAGTGTCCAGGGCTCCAGGAATAGTGTAACTGAGAGCAGTGTCCAACGCTCCTACTATAGTGTAACTGAGAGCAGTGTCCAGCGCTCCTGGAATAGTGTAACAGGGAGCAGTTTCCAGCGCTCCTGGAATAGTGTAACTGACAGAAGCGCCCAGAGCTCCTGGAATAGTGTAACTGAGAGCAGTGTCCAGTGCTCCTGGAAGAGTTTGACTGAGAGCAATGCCCAGTGTTGCTGCAATAGTGAAACTAAGAGCAGTGTCCAAAGGCTCCTGGAATTGTGTAACTGGGAGCAGTGTCCAGCGCTCCTGGAATTGTGTAACTGAGGGCAGTGTCCAGCGTTCCTAGAATAGTGTAACTGACAGCACTGCCCAGCGCTCCTGGAATAGTGTAACTGAGAGCTGTGCCCAGCTTTCCTGGAATAGTGTAAATGAGAGCAGTGTCCAGCGCTCCTGGAATAGTGTAACTGAGAGCAGTGTCCAGCGCGCCTGGAATAGTGTAACTGAGAGCAGTGCCCAGCGCTCCTGGAATAGTGTAACTGAGAGCAGCATCCAGCGCTGCTGGAATAGTGTAACTGAGAGCAGTGCCCAGCGCTCCTGGAATAGTGTAACTGAGAGCATTGTCCAGCGCTCCTGGTATAGTGTAACAGAGAGCAGTGTCCAGCGCTCCTGGAATAGTGTAACTGAGAGCAGTGTCCAGCGCTCCAGGAATAGTGTAACTGAGAGCAGTGCCCAGCGCTCCTGGAATAGTGTAACAGAGAGCAGTGTCCAGCGCTCCTGGAATAGTGTAACTGAGAGCAGTGCCCAGCACTCCTGGAATAGTGTAACTGAGAGCAGTGTCCACCACTCCTGGAATAGTGTAACTGAGAGCAGTGTCCAGCGCTCCTGGAATAGTGTAACTGGGAGCAGTGCCCAGCGCTCCTGGAATAGTGTAACTGAGAGCAGTGTCCAGCGCTCCTGGTATAATATAACTGCGAGCAGTGCCCAGCACTCGTGGAATAGTGTAACTGAGAGCAGTGCCCAGCGCTCCTGGAATAGTGTAACTGAGAGCAGTGCCCAGCGCTCCTGGAATAGTGTAACTGAGAGCAGTGTCCAGCGCTGCTGGAATAGTGTAACTGAGAGCAGTGCCCAGCGCACCTGGAATAGTGTAACTGAGAGCAGTGTCCAGCGCTCCTGGAATAGTGTAACTGAGAGCAGTGCCCAGCGCTCCTGGAATATTGTAACTGAGAGCAGTGCCCAGCGCTCCTGGAATAGTGAAACTGAGAGCAGTGTCCAGCGCTCCTGGAATAGTGTAACTGAGAGCAGTGTCCAGCGTTCCTGGAATAGTGTAACTGAGAGCAGTGCCCAGCGCTACTGCAATAGTGTAACAGAGAGCAGGGTCCAGCGCTCCTGGAATAGTGTAACTGAGAGCAGTGCCCAGCGCTCCTGGAATAGTGTAACTGAGAGCAGTGTCCAGCGTTCCTGGAATAGTGTAACTGAGAGCAGTGCCCAGCGCTACTGCAATAGTGTAACAGAGAGCAGGGTCCAGCGCTCTTGGAATAGTGTAACTGAGAGCAGTGCCGAGCGCTACTGCAATAGTGTAACTGAGAGCAGTGTCTAGCGTTCCTGGAATAGGGTAACTGAGAGCAGTGTCCAGCGCTCCAGCAATAGTGTAACTGACAGCAGTGCCGAGCTCTCCTGTAATAGTTTAACTGAGAGCAGTGTCCAGTGCTCCTGGAATAGTGTAACTGAGAGCAGTGCCCAGCCCTCCTGGAATAGTGTAACTGAGATCAGTGTCCAGTGCTCCTGGAATAGTGTAATGAGAGCAGTGTCCAGCTCTCCTAGAATAGTTTAACTGATAGCAGTGTGCAGCACTCCTAGAATAGTTTAACTGATAGCAGTGCCCAGTGCTCCTGGAATAGTGTAACTGAGAGCAGTGTCCAGCGCTCCTGGAATAGTGTAACTGAGAGCAGTGCCCAGTGCTCCTGGAATAGTGTAACTGAGAGCAGTGTCCAGCGCTCCTGGAATAGTGTAACTGAGAGCAGTGTCCAGCGCTCCTGGAATAGTGTAACAGAGAGCAGTGTCCAGCGCTCTTGGAATAGTGTAACTGAGAGCAGTGTCCAGCGCTCTTGGAATAGTGCAACTGAGAGCAGTGCCCAGCGCGCCTGGAATAGTGTAACTGAGAGCAGTGCCCAGCGCGCCTGGAATAGTGTAACTGAAAGCAGTGCCCAGCACTCCTGGAATAGTGTGAGGCCAGTTTCCAGCGCTCCAGGAATAGTTTAACTGAGAGCAGTGCCCTGGGCTCCTGTAATTGTGTAACTGAGAGCAGTGCCCAGCGCTCCTGGAATAGTGTAACTGAGAGCAGTGCCCAGCGCTCCTGGAATAATGTAACTGAGAGCAGTGTCCAGCGCTCCTGTAATTGTGTAACTGAGAGCAGTGCCCAGCGCTCCTGGAATAGAGTAATTGAGAGCAGTGCCCAGCGCTCCTGGAATAGTGTAACTGAGAGCAGTGTCCAGAGCTCCTGGAATAGTGTAACTGAGAGCAGCGTCCAGCGCTCCTGGAATTGTGTAACTGAGAGCATTGTCCAGCGCTCCTGTAATATTGTAACTGAGAGCAGTGTCCAGCGCTCCTGGAATAGTGTAACTGAGAGCAGTGCCCAGCGTTCCTGGAATAATGTAACTGATAACAGCTTCCAGCGCTCCCGGAATAGTGTAACAGAGAGCAGCGCCCAGCGCTCCTGGAATAGTGTAACTGAGAGCAGTGCCCAGCGCTCCTGGAATAGTGTAACTGAGAGCAGTGTCCAGCGCTCCTGGAATAGTGTAACTGAGAGCAGTGCCCAGCGCTCCTGGAATAGTGTAACTGAGAGCAGTGTCCAGCGCTCCTGGAATAGTGCAACTGAGAACAGTTTCCAGCGCTCCTGGAATAGTGTAACTGAGAGCAGTGTCCAGCGCTCCTGGAATAGTGTAACTGAGAGCAGTGTCCAGCGCTCCTGGAATAGTGTAACTGAGAGCAGTGCCCAGCGCTCCTGGAATAGTGTAATTGAGAGCAGTGCCCAGCGCTCCTGGAATAGTGTAACTGAGAGCAGTGTGCAACGCTCCTGGAATAGTGTAACTGAGAGCAGTGCCCAGCGCTCCAGCAATAGTGTAACTGACAGCAGTGCCGAGCTCTGCTGTAATAGTTTAACTGAGAGCAGTGTCCAGCGCTCCTGGAATAGTGTAACTGAGAGCAGTGTCCAGCGCTCTTGGAATAGTGCAACTGAGAGCAGTGCCCAGCGCGCCTGGAATCGTGTAACTGAGAGCAGTGCCCAGCGCTCCTGGAATAGTGTAACTGAGAGCAGTGTCCAGCGCTCCTGGAATAGTGTAACTGAGAGAAATGTCCAGCGCTCTTGGAATAGTGTAACTGAGAGAAATGTCCAGCGCTCCTGGAATAGTGTAACTGAGAGAAATGTCCAGCGTTCCTGGAATAGTGTAACTGAGAGCAGTGCCCAGCGCTCCTGGAATAGTGTAACTGAGAGCAGTGTCCAGCGCTCCTGGAATAGTGTAACTGAGAGCAGTGCCCAGCGCTCCTGGAATAGTGTAACTGAGAGCAGTGTTTAGCGCTCCTGGAATAGTGTAACTGAGAGCAGTGTCCCGCGCTCCTGGAACAGTGTAACTGAGAGCAGTGCCCAGCGCTCCTGGAATAGTGTAACTGAGAGCAGTGTCCAGCACTCCTGGAATAGTGTAATTGAGAGCAGTGCCCAGCGCTCCTGGAATAGTGAAACTGAGAGCAGTGTGCAACGCTCCTGGAATAGTGTAACTGAGAGCAGTGTCCAGCGATCCTTGAATAGTGTAACTGAGAGCAGTGCCCAGCGCTCCAGCAATAGTGTAACTGAGAGCAGTGTCCAGCGCTCCTGGAATAGTGTAACTGAGAGCAGTGCCCAGCGCTCCTGGAATAGTGTAACTGAGAGCAGTGCCCTGCGCTCCAGGAATAGTGTAACTGAGAGCAGTGTCCAGCGCTCCTGGAATAGTGTAACTGAGAGCAGTGTCCAGCGCTCCTGCAATACTGTAACTGAGAGCAGTACCCAGCGCTCCAGGAGTAATGTAAATAAGAGCAGTGTCCAGCGCTCCTGTAATAATGTAACTGAGAATAGCATCCAGTGCTCCTGGAGTAGTGTAACTGAGAGCAGTGCCAACCACTCCTGGAATAGTGAAACTGAGAGCAGTGTCCAGCGCTCCTGGAATTGTATAACTGAGAACAGTGTCCAGCGCTCCAGGAATAATGTAACTGACAATAGCTTCTAGTGCTCCTGGAGTAGTGTAACTGAGAGCAGTGCACTGCGCTCCTGGAATAGTGTAACTGAGAGCAGTGCCCACCACTCCTGGAATAGTGAAACTGAGAGCAGTGTCCAGCGCTCCTGGAATAGTGTAACTGAGAGCAGTGCCCAGCGCTCCTGGAATAGTGTAACTGAGAGCAGTGTCCAGCGCTCCTGGAATAGTGTAACTGAGAGCAGTGCCCAGCGCTCCTGGAATAGTGTAACTGAGAGCAGTGTCCAGCACTCATGGAATAGTGTAACTGAGAGCAGTGCCCAGCGCTCCTGGAATAGTGTAACTGAGAGCAGTGTCCAGCACTCATGGAATAGTGTAACTGAGAGCAGTGCCCAGCGCTCCTGGAATAGTGTAACTGAGAGCAGTGTCCAGCGCTCCTGGAATAGTGTAACTGAGAGCAGTGTCCAGCGCTCCTGGAATAGTGTAACTGAGAGCAGTGTACAGCGCTCCTGGAATAGTGTAACTGAGAGCAGTGCCCAGCGCTCCTGGAATAGTGTAACTGAGAGCAGTGCCCAGCGCTCCTGGAATAGTGTAACTGAGAGCAGTGTCCAGCGCTCCTGGAATAGTGTAACTGAGAGCAGTGCCCAGCGCTCCTGGAATAGTGTAACTGAGAGCAGTGCCCAGCGCTCCTGGAATAGTGTAACTGAGAGCAGTGCCCAGCGCTCCTGGAATAGTGTAACTGAGAGCAGTGCCCAGCGCTCCTGGAATAGTGTAACTGAGAGCAGTGCCCAGCGCTCCTGGAATAGTGTAACTGAGAGCAGTGCCCAGCGCTCCTGGAATAGTGTAACTGAGAGCAGTGTCCAGCGCTCCTGGAATAGTGTAACTGAGAGCAGTGCCCAGCGCTCCTGGAATAGTGTAACTGAGAGCAGTGTCCAGCGCTCCTGGAATAGTGTAACTGAGAACAGTTTCCAGCGCTCCTGGAATAGTGTAACTGAGAGCAGTGCCCAGCGCTCCGGGAATAGTGTAACTGAGAGCAGTGCCCAGCGCTCCTAGAATAGTGTAACTGAGAGCAGTGCCCAGCGCTCCTGGAATAGTGTAACTGAGAGTAGTGCCCAGCGCTCCTGGAATAGTGTAACTGAGAGCAGTGCCCAGCGCTCCTAGAATAGTGTAACTGAGAGCAGTGCCCAGCGCTCCTGGAATAGTGTAACTGAGAGCAGTGCCCAGCGCTCCTAGAATAGTGTAACTGAGAGCAGTGCCCAGCGCTCCTGGAATAGTGTAACTGAGAGCAGTGCCCAGCGCTCCTGGAATAGTGTAACTGAGAGAAGTGTCCAGCGCTCCTGGAATAGTGTAACTGAGAGCAGTGCCCAGCGCTCCTGGAATAGTGTAACTGAGAGCAGTGCCCAGCGCTCCTGGAATAGTGTAACTGAGAGCAGTGTCCAGCGCTCCTGGAATAGTGTAACTGAGAGCAGTGCCCAGCGCTCCTGGAATAGTGTAACTGAGAGCAGTGTCCAGCGCTACTGGAATAGTGTAACTGAGAGCAGTGCCCAGCGATCCTGGAATACTGTAACTGAGAGCAGTGCCCAGCGATCCTGGAATAGTGAAACTGAGAGCAGTGCCCAGCGCTCCTGGAATAGTGTAACTGAGAGCAGTGCCCAGCGCTCCTGGAATAATGTAACTGAGAGCAGTGCCCTGCGCTCCTGGAATAGTGTAACTGAGAGCAGTGCCCAGCGCTCCGGGAATAGTGTAACTGAGAGCAGTGCCCAGCGCTCCGGGAATAGTGTAACTGAGAGCAGTGCCCAGCGCTCCTGGAATAGTGTAACTGAGAGCAGTGTCCAGCGCTCCTGGAATAGTGTAACTGAGAGCAGTGCCCAGCGCTCCTGGAATAATGTAACTGAGAGCAGTGTCCAGCGCTCCTGGAATAGTGTAACTGAGAGCAGTGTCCAGCGCTCCTGGAATAGTGTAACTGAGAGCAGTGTCCAGCGCTCCTGGAATAGTGTAATTGAGAGCAGTGCCCAGCGCTCCTGGAATAGTGTAACTGAGAGCAGTGTGCAACGCTCCTGGAATAGTGTAATTGAGAGCAGTGCCCAGCGCTCCTGGAATAGTGTAACTGAGAGCAGTGTGCAACGCTCCTGGAATAGTGTAACTGACAGCAGTGCCGAGCTCTGCTGTAATAGTGTAACTGAGAGCAGTGTCCAGCGCTCCTGGAATAGTGCAACTGAGAGCAGTGCCCAGCGCGCCTGGAATAGTGTAACTGAGAGCAGTGTCCAGCGCTCCTCGAATAGTGTAACTGAGAGTAGTGCCCAGCGCTCCTTGAATAGTGTAACTGAGACCATTTTCCAGCGCTCCTGGAATAGTGTAACTGAGAACAGTTTCCAGCGTTCCTGGAATAGTGTAACTGAGAGCAGTGCCCAGCGTTCCTGGAATAGTGTAACTGAGAGCAGTGTCCAGCGCTCCTGGAATAGTGTAACTGAGAACAGTTTCCAGCGTTCCTGGAATAGTGTAACTGAGAGCAGTGTCCAGCGCTCCTGGAATAGTGTAACTGAGAGCAGTGCCCAGCGCTCCTGGAATAGTGTAACTGAGAGCAGTGCCCAGCGCTCCTGGAATAGTGTAACTGAGAGCAGTGCCCAGCGCTCCTGGAATAGTGTAACTGAGAGCAGAGTCCAGCGCTCCTGGAATAGTGTAACTGAGAGCAGTGTCCAGCGCTCCTGGAATAGTGTAACTGAGAGCAGTGTCCAGCGCTCCTGGAATAGTGTAACTGAGAGCAGTGTTTAGCGCTCCTGGAATAGTGTAACTGAGAGCAGTGCCCAGCGCTCCTGGAATAGTGTAATTGAGAGCAGTGCCCAGCGCTCCTGGAATAGTGTAACTGAGAGCAGTGCCAAGCGATCCTTGAATAGTGTAACTGAGAGCAGTGCCCAGCGCTCCAGCAATAGTGTAACTGACAGCAGTGCCCAGCGCGCCTGGAATAGTGTAACTGAAAGCAGTGTCCAGCGCTCCTCGAATAGTGTAACTGAGAGCAGTGTCCAGCGCTCCTGGAATAATGTAACTGAGAGCAGTGCCCTGCGCTCCAGGAAAGTGTAACTGAGAGCAGTGTCCAGCGCTCCTGGAATAGTGTAACTGAGAGCAGTGTCCAGCGCTCCTGCAATACTGTAACTGAGAGCAGTGCCCAGCGCTCCAGGAGTAATGTAAATAAGAGCAGTGACCAGTGCACCTGGAAGAGTGTAACTGAGAGCAGTTTCCAGCGCTCCTGGAATAATGTAACTGAGAATAGCTTCCAGTGCTCCTGGAGTAGTGTAACTGAGAGCAGTGCACTGCGCTCCTGGAATAGTGTAACTGAGAGCAGTGCACTGCGCTCCTGGAATAGTGTAACTGAGAGCAGTGCCCACCACTCCTGGAATAGTGAAACTGAGAGCAGTGTCCAGCGCTCCTGGAATTGTATAACTGAGAACAGTGTCCAGCGCTCCAGGAATAATGTAACTGAGAATAGCTTCCAGTGCTCCTGGAGTAGTGTAACTGAGAGCAGTGCACTGCGCTCCTGGAATAGTGTAACTGAGAGCAGTGTCCAGCGCTCCTGGAATAGTGTAACTGAGAGCAGTGTCCAGTGCTCCTGGAATAGTGTAACTGAGAGCAGTGTCCAGCGCTCATGGAATAGTGTAACTGAGAGCAGTGTCCAGCGCTCCTGGAATAGTGTAACTGAGAGCAGTGCCCAGTGCTCCTGGAATAGTGTAACTGAGAGCAGTGTCCAGCGCTCCTGGTATAGTGTAACTGAGAGCAGTGCCCAGCGCTCCTGGAATAGTGTAACTGAGAGCAGTGCCCAGTGCTCCTGGAATAGTGTAACTGAGAGCAGTGTCCAGCGCTCCTGGAATAGTGTAACTGAGAGCAGTGCCCAGCGCTCCTGGAATAGTGTAACTGAGAGCAGTGTCCTGCACTCCTGGAATAGTGTAACTGAGAGCAGTGCCCAGCGCTCCTGGAGTAGTGTAACTGAGAGCAGTGTCCAGCGCTACTGGAATAGTGTAACTGAGAGCAGTGTCCAGCGCTCCTGGAATAGTGTAACTGAGAGCAGTGCCCAGCGCTCCTGGAAGAGTGTAACTGAGAGCAGAGTCCAGCGCTCCTGGTATAATATAACTGAGAGCAGTGCCCAGCACTCGAGGAATAGTGTAACTGAGAGCAGTGCCCAGCGCTCCTGGAATAGTGTAACTGAGAGCATTGCCCAGCGCTCCTGGAATAGTGTAACTGAGAGCAGTGTCCAGCGCTCCAGGAATAGTGTCACTGAGAGCAGTGTCCAGCGCTCCTGGAATAGTGTAACTGAGAGCAGTGCCCAGCGCTCCTGGAATAGTGTAACTGAGAGCAGTTACCAGCGCTCCTGGAATAGTGTAACTGAGAGCAGTGCCCAACGCTCCTACAATAGTGTAACTGAGAGCAGTGTCCAGCGCTCCTGGAATAGTGTAACTGAGAGCAGTGTCCAGCGCTCCTGGAACAGTGTAACTGAGAGCAGTGCCCAGTGTTGCTGCAATAGTGAAACTGAGAGCAGTGTCCAAAGGCTCCTGGAATTGTGTAACTGGGAGCAGTGTCCAGCGCTCCTGGAATAGTGTAACTGAGAGCAGTGTCCAGCGCTGCTGGAATAGTGTAACTGAGAGCAGTGTCCAGCGTTCCTGGAATAGTGTAACTGAGAGCAGTGTCCAGCGCTCCTGGAATAGTGTAACTGAGAGCAGTGTCCAGCGCTCCTGGAATAGTGGAACTGAGAGCAGTGTCCAGCGCTCCTGGAATAGTGTAACTGAGAGCAGTGTCCAGCGCTCCTGGAATAGTGTAACTGAGAGCAGTGCCCAGCGCTCCTGGTATAGAGTAACTGAGAGCAGTGTCCAGCGCTCCTGGAATAGTGTAACTGAGAGCAGTGCCCAGCGCTCCTGGTATAGAGTAACTGAGAGCAGTGTCCAGCGCTCCTGGAATAGTGTAACTGAGAGCAGTGCCCAGCGCTCCTGGTATAGAGTAACTGAGAGCAGTGTCCAGCGCTCCTGGTATAATATAACTGCGAGCAGTGCCCAGCACTCGTGGAATAGTGTAACTGAGAGCAGTGACCAGCGCTCCTGGAATAGTGTAACTGAGAGCAGTGTCCAGCGCTCCTGGAATAGTGTTACTGAGAGGAGTGTCCAGCGCTCCTGGAATAGTGTTACTGAGAGGAGTGTCCAGCGCTCCTCGAATAGTGTAACTGAGATCAGTGCCCAGCGCTCCTGGAATAGTGTAACTGAGAGCAGTGACCAGCGCTCCTGGAATAGTGTTACTGAGAGGAGTGTCCAGCGCTCCTCGAATAGTGTAACTGAGATCAGTGCCCAGCGCTCCTGGAATAGTGTAACTGAGAGCAGTGCCCAGCGCTCCAGGTATAGTATAACTGAGAGCAGTGTCCAGCGCTCCAGGTATAGTATAACTGAGAGCAGTGTCCAGCGCTCCTGGAATAGTGTAACTGAGAGCAGTGCCCAACGCTCCTGGAATAGTGTAACTGAGAGCAGTGCCCAGCGCTCCTGGAATAGTGTAACTGAGAGCAGTGCCCAACGCTCCTGGAATAGTGTAAATGAGAGCAGTGTCCAGCGCTCCTGGAATAGTGTAACTGAGAGCAGTGCCCAGTGCTCCTGCAATCGTGTAACTGAGAGCAGTGCCCAGCGCTGCTGGAATAGTGCAACTGAGAGCAGTGTCCAGCGCTGCTGGAATAGTGCAACTGAGAGCAGTGTCCAGCGCTCCTGGAATAGTGGAACTGAGAGCAGTGTCAGGCGCTCCTGGAATAGTGTAACTGAGAGCAGTGTCCAGCGCTCCTGGAATAGTGTAACTGAGATCAGTGTCCAGCGCTCCTGGAATAGTGGAACTGAGAGCAGTGTCCAAAGGCTCCTGGAATAGTGTAACTGAGAGCAGTGTCCAGCGCTGCTGGAATAGTGTAACTGAGAGCAGTGCCCAGCGCTCCTGGAATAGTGTAACTGAGAGCAGCGTCCAGCGCTCCTGGAATAGTGTAACTGAGAGCAGTGTCCAGCACTCCTGGAATAGTGTAACGGAGAGCCGTGTCCAGCACTCCTGGAATAGTGTAACGGAGAGCCGTGTCCAGTGCTCCTGGAATAGTGTAACTGAGAGCAGTGCCCAGTGCTCCTGGAATAGTGTAACTGAGAGCAGTGCCCAGCACTCCTGGAATAGTGTAACTGAGAGCAGTGTCCAGCGCTCCTGGAATAGTGTAACTGAGAGCAGTGCCCAGCGCTCCTGGAATAGTGTAACTGAGAGCAGTGCCCAGCGCTCCTGGAATAATGTAACTGAGAGCAGTGTCCAGCGCTCCTGGAAAAGTGTAACTGAGAGCAGTGCCCAGCGCTACTGGAAAAGTGTAACTGAGAGCAGTGCCCAGCGCTCCTGGAATAGTGTAACTGAGAGCAGAGTCCAGCGCTCCTGGAATAGTGTAACTGAGAGCAGTGTCCAGCGCTCCTGGAATAGTGTAACTGAGAGCAGTGTCCAGCGCTCCTGGAATAGTGTAACTGAGAGCAGTGCCCAGCGCTCCTGGAATAGTGTAACTGAGAGCAGTGTCCATCACTCCGGGAATATTGTAACTGAGAGCAGTGTCCATCACTCCTGGAATAGTGTAACTGAGAGCAGTGCCCAGCGCTCCTGGAATAGTGTAACTGAGAGCAGTGTCCAAAGGCTCCTGGAATAGTGTAACTGGGAGCAGTGTTCAGCGCTCCTGGAATAGTTTAACTGAGAGCAGTGTCCAGCGCTCCTGGAATAGTTTAACTGAGAGCAGTGTCCAAAGGCTCCTGTAATAGTGTAACTGAGAGCAGTGCCCACTGCCACTGGAATAGTGTAACTGAGAGCAGTGCCCAGCGTTCCTGGAATAGTGTAACTGAGAGCAGGGCCCAGCGCTCCTGGAATAGTGTGACTGAGAGCAGTGTCCAAAGGCTCCTGGAATAGTGTAACTGGGAGCAGTGTCCAGCGTTCCTGGAATGTTGTAACTGAGGGCAGTGTCCAGGGTTCCTTGAATAGTGTAACTGAGTGCAGTGTCCAGCGCTCCTGGAATAGTGTAACTGATAGCAATGTCCAGAGCTCAAGGAATAGTGTAACTGAGAGCAGTGCCCAGCGCTCCTGGAATAGTGTAACTGAGAGAAGTGTCCAGCGCTTCGGGAATAGTGTAACTGAGAGCAGTGCTGAGCGCTGCTGGAATAGTGTAACTGAGAGCAGTGCCCAGCTCTCCTGGAATAGTGCAACTGAGAGCAGTGCCCAGCTCTCCTGGAATAGTGTAACTGTGAGCAGTGCCCAGCTCTCCTGGAATAGCGTAACTGAGAGCACTGTCCAGCGCTCCTGGATTAGTGTAACTGAAAGAAGTGCCCAGCGTTCCTGGAACAGTGTAACTGAGAGCTGTGCCCAACGCTCCTGGAATAGTGTAACTGAGAACAGTTTCCAGCGCTCCAGGAAAAGTGTTACTGAGAGCAGTGTCCAGCGCTCCTGGAATAGTGTAACTGAGAGCAGTGTCCAGCGCTCCTGGAATTGTGTAACTGAGAGCAGTGCCCAGCGCTCCTGGAATAGTGTAACTGAGAGCAGTGTCCCGCGCTCCTGGTATAGTGTAACTGAGAGAAGTGCCTAGCGCTCCTAGAATAGTGTAACTGAGAGCAGTGCCCAAGGCTCCTGGAATAGTGTAACCGAGAGCAGTGTCCACCGCTCCTGGAATAGTGTAACTGAGAGCAGTGCCCAGCGCTCCTGGAATAGTGTAACTGAGAGCAGTGCCCAGCGCTCCTGGAATAGTGCAACTGAGAGCAGTGTCCAGGGATCCTGGAATAGTGTAACTGAGAGCAGTGCCCAGCGCTCAGGGTTTAGTGTAAGTGAGAGCAGTGCCCAGCGCTCCTGGAATAGTGTAACTGAGAGCAGCATCCTGCTCTCCTGGAATAGTGTAACTGAGAGCAGTGCCCAAGGCTCCTGGCATAGTGTAACCGAGAGCAGTGTGCAGCGCTCCTGGAATGGTGTAACTGAGAGCACTGCCCAGCGCTCCTGGAATAGTGTAACTGAGAAGAGTGCCCAGCGCTCCTGGAATAGTGCAACTGAGAGCATTGTCCAGCGCTCCAGGAATAGTGTAACTGAGAGCAGTGTCCAGCGCATCTGAAATAGTGTAACTGAGAGCAGTGTCCAGCGCTCCTGGAATAGTGTAACTGAGAGCAGTTTCCTGCACTCCTGGAATAGTGAATTTGGGAGCAGTGTCCAGCGCTCCTGGAATAGTGTAAATGAGAGCAGTGCCCATCGCTCCTGGAATAGTGAAACTGAGAGCAGTGCCCAGCGCTTCTGGAATAGTTTGACTGAAAGCAGTGTCCAAAGGCTCCTGTAATAGTGTAACTGAGAGCAGTGCCCACTGCCACTGGAATAGTGTAACTGAGAGCAGTGCCCAGCGTTCCTGGAATAGTGTAACTGAGAGCAGGGCCCAGCGCTCCTGGAATAGTGTGACTGAGAGCAGTGTCCAAAGGCTCCTGGAATAGTGTAACTGGGAGCAGTGTCCAGCGTTCCTGGAATGTTGTAACTGAGGGCAGTGTCCAGGGTTCCTTGAATAGTGTAACTGAGTGCAGTGTCCAGCGCTCCTGGAATAGTGTAACTGATAGCAATGTCCAGAGCTCCAGGAATAGTGTAACTGAGAGAAGTGTCCAGCGCTTCGCGATTAGTGTAACTGAGAGCAGTGCTGAGCGCTGCTGGAATAGTGTAACTGAGAGCAGTGTCCAGCGCTCCTGGAATAGTGTAACTGAGAGCAGTGCCCAATGCTCCTGGAATAGTGTGACTGAGAGCAGTGCCCAGCGCTCCTGGAATAGTGTAACTGAGAGCAGTGCCCAGCGTTCCTGGAATAGTGTAACTGAGAGCAGTTCCCAGCTCTCCTGGAATAGTGCAACTGAGAGCAGTGCCCAGCTCTCCTGGAATAGTGTAACTGTGAGCAATGCCCAGCTCTCCTGGAATAGTGTAACTGAGAGCACTGTCCAGCGCTCCTGGATTAGTGTAACTGAAAGAAGTGCCCAGCGTTCCTGGAACAGTGTAACTGAGAGCTGTGCCCAACGCTCCTGGAATAGTGTAACTGAGAACAGTTTCCAGCGCTGCAGGAAAAGTGTTACTGAGAGCAGTGTCCAGCGCTCCTGGAATAGTGTAACTGAGAGCAGTGCCCAGCGCTCCTGGAATAGTGTAACTGAGAGCAGTGTCCAGCGCTCCTGGTATAGTGTAACTGAGAGAAGTGCCTAGCGCTCCTGGAATAGTGTAACTGAGAGCAGTGCCCAAGGCTCCTGGAATAGTGTAACCGAGAGCAGTGTCCACCGCTCCTGGAATAGTGTAACTGAGAGCAGTGCCCAGCGCTCCTGGAATAGTGTAACTGAGAGCAGTGCCCAGCGCTCCTGGAATAGTGCAACTGAGAGCAGTGTCCAGGGATCCTGGAATAGTGTAACTGAGAGCAGTGCCCAGCTCTCCTGGAATAGTATAACTGAGAGCAGTGCCCAGCGCTCTGGGTTTAGTGTAAGTGAGAGCAGTGCCCAGCGCTCCTGGAATAGTGTAACTGAGAGCAGCATCCTGCTCTCCTGGAATAGTGTAACTGAGAGCAGTGCCCAAGGCTCCTGGAATAGTGTAACTGAGAAGAGTGCCCAGCGCTTCTGGAATAGTGTAACTGAGAGCAGCGTCCAGCTCTCCCGGAATAGTGTAACTGAGAGCAGTGTCCAGCGGTCCTGGAATAGTGTAACTGAGAGCAGTGTCCAGCGCTCCTGAAATAGTGTAACTGAGAGCAGTGCCCAGCCCTCCTGGAATAGTGTAACTGAGAGCAGTGTCCAGCGCTCCTGGAATAGTGTAACTGAGAGCAGTGTCCAGCGCTCCTGGAATAGTGTAACTGAGAGCAGTGCCCAGCGCTCCTGGAATAGTGTAACTGAGAGCAGTTCCCAGCGCTCCTGGAATAGTGTAACTGGGAGCAGTGCCCAGCGCTCCTGGAATAGTGTAACTGAGAGCAGTGCCCAGCGCTCCTGGAATAGTGTAACTGAGAGCAGTGTCCAGCGCTACAGGAATAGTGTAACTGAGAGCAGTGTCCAGCACTCTTGGAATAGCGTAACAGAGAGCAGTGTCCACTGCTCCTGGAATAGTGTAACTGAGAGCAGTTCCCAGCGCTCCTGGAATAGTGTAACTGGGAGCAGTGTCCAGCGCTCCTGGAATAGTGTAACTGAGAGCAGTGTCCAGCGCATCTGAAATAGTGTAACTGAGAGCAGTGCCCAGCCCTCCTGGAATAGTGTAACTTAGAGCAGTGTCCAGCGCTCCTGGAATAGTGTAACTTAGAGCAGTGTCCAGCGCTCCAGGAGTAATGTAACTGAGAGCAGTGTCCAGTGCTTCTGGAATAGTGTAATTGAGAGCAGTGCCCAGTTCTCCTGGAATAGTGTAACTGAGAGCAGTGTCCAGTGCTTCTGGAATAGTGTAACTGAGAGCAGTGTCCAGTGCTCCTGGAATAGTGTAACTGAGAGCAGTGCCCAGCACTCCTGGAATAGTGTAACTGAGAGCCGTGCCCAGAGCTCCTGGAATAGTGTAACTGAGAGCAGGGCCCAGCGCTCCTGGAGTTGTGTAACTGAGAGCAGTGCCCAGCGCTCCTGGAATAGTGTGACTGAGAGCAGTGTCCAAAGGCACCTGGAATAGTGTAACTGGGAGCAGTGTCCAGCGCTCCTGGAATAGTTTAACTGAGAGCAGTTTCCTGCACTCCTGGAATAGTGAAACTGGGAGCAGTGCCCAGCGCTCCTGGAATAGTTTAACTGAGAGCAGTGCCCATCGCTCCTGGAATAGTGAAACTGAGAGCAGTGCCCAGCGCTTCTGGAATAGTGTGACTGACAGCAGTTTCCTGCACTCCTGGAATAGTGTAACTGAGAGCAGTGCCCAGCGCTCCTGGAATAGTTTAACTGAGAGCAGTGCCCATCGCTCCTGGAATAGTGAAACTGAGAGCAGTGCCCAGCGCTTCTGGAATAGTGTGACTGACAGCAGTGTCCAAAGGCTCCTGTAATAGTGTAACTGGGAGCAGTGTCCAGAATTCCTGGAATAGTGTAACTGAGAGCAGTGCCCACTGCCACTGGAATAGTGTAACTGAGAGCAGTGCCCAGCGTTCCTGGAATAGTGTAACTGAGAGCAGGGCCCAGCGCTCCTGGAATAGTGTGACTGAGAGCAGTGTCCAAAGGCTCCTGGAATAGTGTAACTGGGAGCAGTGTCCAGCGTTCCTGGAATGTTGTAACTGAGGGCAGTGTCCAGCGTTCCTTGAATTGTGTAACTGAGTGCAGTGTCCAGCGCTCCTGGAATAGTGTAACTGATAGCAGTGTCCAGAGCTCCAGGAATAGTGTAACTGAGAGCAGTGCCCAGCGCTCCTGGAATAGTGTAACTGAGAGAAGTGTCCAGCGCTGCTGGAATAGTGTAACTGAGAGCAGTGTCCAGCGCTCCTGGAATAGTGTAACTGAGAGCAGTGCCCAATGCTCCTGGAATAGTGTGACTGAGAGCAGTGCCCAGCGCTCCTGGAATAGTGTAACTGAGAGCAGTGCCCAGCGTTCCTGGAATAGTGTAACTGAGAGCAGTGCCCAGCTCTCCTGGAATAGTGCAACTGAGAGCAGTGCCCAGCTCTCCTGGAATAGTGTAACTGTGAGCAGTGCCCAGCTCTCCTGGAATAGTGTAACTGAGAGCACTGTCCAGCGCTCCTGGATTAGTGTAACTGAAAGAAGTGCCCAGCGTTCCTGGAACAGTGTAACTGAGAGCTGTGCCCAGCGCTACTGGAATAGTGTAACTGAGAGCAGTGTCCAGCGCTCCTGGAATTGTGTAACTGAGAGCAGTGCCCAGCGCTCCTGGAATAGTGTAACTGAGAGCAGTGTCCAGCGCTCCTGGTATAGTGTAACTGAGAGAAGTGCCCAGCGCTCCTGGAATAGTGTAACTGAGAGCAGTGCCCAAGGCTGCTGGAATAGTGTAACCGAGAGCAGTGTCCAGCGCTCCTGAAATAGTGTAACTGAGAGCAGTGCCCAGCGCTCCTGGAATAGTGTAACTGAGAGCAGTGCCCAGCGCTCCTGGAATAGTGCAACTGAGAGCAGTGTCCAGGGATCCTGGAATAGTGTAACTGAGAGCAGTGCCCAGCGCTCCTGGAATAGTGTAACTGAGAGCAGTGCCCAGCGCTCAGGGTTTAGTGTAAGTGAGAGCAGTGCCCAGCGCTCCTGGAATAGTGTAACTGAGAGCAACATCCTTCTCTCCTGGGATAGTGTAACAGAGAGCAGTGCCCAAGGCTCCTGGAATAGTGTAACCGAGAGCAGTGTGCAGCGCTCCTGGAATAGTGTAACTGAGAGCAGTGTCCAGCGCTCCTGGAATGGTGTAACTGAGAGCACTGCCCAGCGCTCCTGGAATAGTGTAACTGAGAAGAGTGCCCAGCGCTCCTGGAATAGTTTAAATGAGAGCAAAGCCCAGCGCTCCTGGAATAATGTAACTGAGAGCAGCGTCCAGCTCTCCCGGAATAGTGTAACTGAGAGCAGTGTCCAGCGGTCCTGGAATAGTGTAACTGAGAGCAGTGTCCAGCGCTCCTGGAATAGTGTAACTGAGAGCAGTGCCCAGCGCTCCTGGAATAGTGTAACTGAGAGCAGTGCCCAGCGCTCCTGGAATAGTGTAACTGAGAGCAGTGCCCAGCGCTCCTGGAATAGTGTAACTGAGAGCAGTGCCCAGCGCTCCTGGAATAGTGTAACTGAGAGCAGTGCCCAGCGCTCCAGGAATAGTGTAACTGAGAGCAGTGCCCAGCGCTCCTGGAATATTGTAACTGAGAGCAGTGCCCAGCGCTCCTGGAATAGTGTAACTGAGAGCAGTGTCCAGCGCTCCTGGAATAGTGAAACTGAGAGCAGTGTCCAGCACTCCTGGAATAGTGTAACTGAGAGCAGTGTCCAGCACTCCTGGAGTAGTGTAACTGAGAGCAGTGCCCAGCGCTCCTGGAATAGTGTAACTGAGAGCAGTGTCCAGCGCTCCTGGAATAGTGTAACTGAGAGCAGTGCCCAGCGCTCCTGGAATAGTGAAACTGAGAGCAGTGTCCAGCACTCCTGGAATAGTGTAACTGAGAGCAGTGTCCAGCACTCCTGGAGTAGTGTAACTGAGAGCAGTGCCCAGCGCTCCAGGAATAGTGTAACTGAGAGCAGTGCCCAGCGCTCCTGGAATAGTGAAACTGAGAGCAGTGTCCAGCGGTCCTGGAATAGTGTAACTGAGAGCAGTGTCCAGCACTCCTGGAGTAGTGTAACTGAGAGCAGTGCCCAGCGCTCCTGGAATAGTGTAACTGAGAGCAGTGTCCAGCGCTCCTGGAATAGTGTAACTGAGAGCAGTGCCCAGCGCTCCTGGAATAGTGTAACTGAGAGCAGTGCGCAGCGCTGCTGGAATAGTGTAACTGAGAGCAGTGCCCAGCGCTCCTGGAATAGTGTAACTGAGAGCAGTGCCCAGCGCTCCTGGAATAGTGTAACTGAGAGCAGTGCCCAGCGCTCCTGGAATAGTGTAACTGAGAGCAGTGCCCAGCGCTCCTGGAATAGTGTAACCGAGAGCTGTGTACAGCGCTCCTGGAATAGTGTAACTGAGAGCAGTGTCCAGCGCTCCTGGAATAGTGTAACTGAGAGCAGTGTCCAGCGCTCCTGGAATAGTGTAACTGAGAGCAGTGTCCAGCGCTCCTGGAATAATGTAACTGAGAGCAGTGTCCAGTGCTCCTGGAATAGGGAAACTGAGAGCAGTGTCCAGCGCTCCTGGAATAGTGTAACTGAGAGCTGTGTACAGCGCTCCTGGAATAGTGTAACTGAGAGCTGTGTACAGCGCTCCTGGAATAGTGTAACTGAGAGCAGTGTCCAGCGCTCCAGGAGTAATGTAACTGAGAGCAGTGCCCAGCGCTACTGGAATAGGGAAACTGAGAGTAGTGTCCAACGCTCCTGGAATAGTGAAACTGAGAGCAGTGTCCAGCGCTCCTGGAATAGTGTAACTGAGAGCAGTGTCCAGCGCTCCTGGATAAGTGTAACTGAGACCAGTTCCCAGCGCTCCTGGAATAGTTAAACTGAGAGCAGTGCCCTGCGCTCCTGGAATAGTGTAACTGAGAGCAGTGTCCAGCGCTCTTGGAATAGTGTAACTGAGAGCAATGCCCAGTGCTCCTGGAATAGTGTAACTGAGAGCAGTGTCCAGCGCTCCTGGAATAGTGTAACTGAGAGCAGTTTCCAATGCTCCTGGAATAGTGTAACTGACACCAGTGTCCAGTGCTCCTGGAATAGTGTAACTGAGAGCAGTGTCCAGCGCTCTTGGAATAGTCTAACTGAGAGCAGTTTACAGAACTCCTGTAATAGTGTAACTGAGAGCAGTGCCCAGCTCTCCTGGAATAGTGCAACTGAGAGCAGTGCCCAGCTCTCCTGGAATAGTGTAACTGAGAGCAGTGTCCAGCGCTCCTGGATTAGTGTAACTGAGAGCAGTGTCCAGCGCTCCTGGAATAGTGTAACTGAGAGCAGTGTCCAGCGCTCCTGGAATAGTGTAACTGAGAGCAGTGTCCAGCGCGCCTCGAATAGTGTAACTGAGAGCAGTGTCCAGCGCTCCTGTAATAATGTAACTGGGAGCAGTTTCCAGCGCGCCTCGAATAGGGTCACTGAGAGCAGTGTCCAGCGCTCCTGTAATAATGTAACTGAGAGCAGTGTCCAGCGCTCCTGGAATAGTGTAACTGAGAGCAGTGTCCAGCGCTCCTGGAATAGTGTAACTGAGAGCAGTGTCCTGCTCTCCTGGAATAGTGAAACTGAGAGCAGTGTCCAGCGGTCCTGGAATAGTGTAACTGAGAGCAGTGTCCTGCTCTCCTGGAATAGTGAAACTGAGAGCAGTGCCCAGCGCTCCTGGAATAGTGTAAATGAGAGCAGTGCCCAGCGCTCCTGGAATAGTGTAACTGAGAGCAGTGCCCAGCGCTCCTGGAATAGTGTAACTGAGAGCAGTGACCAGCGCTCCTGGAATAGTGTAACTGAGAGCAGCTTCCAGCGCTCCTGGAATAGTGTAACTGAGAGCATTGTCCAGCGCTCCTGGAATAGTGTAACTGAGAGCAGTGTCCAGCGCTCCTGGAATAGTGTAACTGAGAGCAGTGTCGAGCGCTCCTGGAATAGTGTAACTGAGAGCAGTGTCGAGCGCTCCTGGAATAGTGTAACTGAGAGCAGTGACCAGCGCTCCTTGAATAGTGTAACTGAGAGCAGTGTCCAGCACTTCTGGAATAGTGTAACTGAGAGCAGTGCCCAGCGCTCCTGGAATAGTGTAACTGAGAGCAGTGTCGAGCGCTCCTGGAATAGTGTAACTGAGAGCAGTGCCCAGCGCTCCTGGAATAGTGTAGCTGAGAGCAGTGCCCAGCGCTCCTGGAATAGTGTAACTGAGAGCAGTGTCCAGCGCTCCTGGAATAGTGTAACTGAGAGCAGTGTCCAGCGCTCCTGGAATAGTGTAACTGAGAGCAGTGTCCAGCACTTCTGGAATAGTGTAACTGAGAGCAGTGACCAGCGCTCCTGGAATAGTGTAACTGAGAGCAGTGTCCAGCGCTCCTGGAATAGTGTAACTGAGAGCAGTGACCAGCGCTCCTGGAATAGTGTAACTGAGAGCAGTGTCGAGCGCTCCTGGAATAGTGTAACTGAGAGCAGTGTCGAGCGCTCCTGGAATAGTGTAACTGAGAGCAGTGCCCAGCGCTCCTGGAATAGTGTAACTGAGAGCAGTGCCCAGCGCTCCTGGAATAGTGTAACTGAGAGCAGTGTCCAGCGCTACTGGAATAGTGTAACTGAGAGCAGTGTCCAGCGCTACTGGAATAGTGTAGCTGAGAGCAGTGACCAGCGCTACTGGAATAGTGTAGCTGAGAGCAGAGTCCAGCGCTCCTGGAATAGTGTAACTGAGAGCAGTGTCCAGCGCTCCTGGAATAGTGTAACTGAGAGCAGTGTCCAGCGCTCCTGGAATAGTGTAACTGGGAGCAGTTTCCAGTGCTCCTGGAATAGTGTAACTGGGAGCAGTGTCCAGCGCTCCTGGAATAGTGTAACTGGGAGCAGTTTCCAGTGCTCCTGGAATAGTGTAACTGGGAGCAGTTTCCAGTGCTCCTGGAATAGTGTAACTGAGAGCAGTGTCCAGCGCTCCTGGAATAGTGTAACTGAGAGCAGTGTCCAGCATTCAGGGTTCAGTGTAAGTGAGAGCAGTGCCCAGCGCTCCTGGAATAGTGTAACAGAGAGCAGTGCCCAGCTCTCCTGGAATAGTGTAACTGAGAGCAGTGTCCAGCGCTCCTGGAATAGTGTAACTGAGACCAGTGCCCAGCGCTCCTGGAATAGTGTAACTGAGAGCAGTGTCCAGCACTCGTGGAATAGTGTAACTGACAGCAGTGCGCAGCGCTCCTGGAATAGTGTAACTGAGAGCAGTGCCCTGCGCTCCTGGAATAGTGTAACTGAGACCAGTGCCCAGCGCTCCTGGAATAGTGTAACTGAGAGCAGTGTCCAGCACTCGTGGAATAGTGTAACTGAGAGCAGTGTCCAGCGGTCCTGGAATAGTGTAACTGAGAGCAGTGCCCAGCGCTCCTGGAATAGTGTAACTGAGAACAGTGTCCAGCGCTCCTGGAATATTGTAACTGAGTGCAATGTCCAGCGCTCCTGAAATAGTGTAACTGAGAGCAGTGCCCAGCCCTCCTGCAATAGTGTAACCGAGAGCAGTGTCCAGCGCTCCTGGAATAATGTAACTGAGATCAGTGTCCAGCGATCCTGGAAAAGTGTAACTGAGAGCAGTGTCCAGCGCTCCGAGAATAGTGTAACTGAGAGCAGTGTCCAGCGCTCCTGCAATAGTGTAACTGAGAGCAGTGTCCAGCGCTCCAGGAATTGTGCAACTGAGAGCAGTGCCCAGCGCGTCATGAATAGTGTAACTGAGAGCAGTGTCCAGCGCTCCTGCAATAGTGTAACTGAGAGCAGTGTCCAGCGCTCCAGGAATTGTGCAACTGAGAGCAGTGCCCAGCGCGTCATGAATAGTGTAACTGAGAGCATTGTCCAGCGCTCCTGCAATAGTGTAACTGAGAGCAGTGTCCAGCGCTCCTGCAATAGTGTAACTGAGAGCAGTGTCCAGCGCTCCAGGAATTGTGCAACTGAGAGCAGTGCCCAGCGCGTCATGAATAGTGTAACTGAGAGCAGTGTCCAGCGCTCCTGGAATAGTGTAACTGAGAGCATTGTCCAGCGCTGCCGGAATAGTGTAACTGAGAGCAGTGCCCAGCGCTGCTGGAATAGTGAAACTGAGAGCAGTGCCCAGCGCTCCTGGAATAGTGTAACTGAGAGCAGTGTCCAGCACTCCTGGAATAGTGTAACTGAGAGCAGTGTCCAGCACTCCTGGAATAGTGTAACTGAGAGCAGTGCCCAGCACTCCTGGAATAGTGTAACTGAGAGCAGTGTCCAGCACTCCTGCAATAGTGTAACTGAGAGCAGTGCCCAGCGCTCCTGGAATAGTGTAACTGAGAGCAGTGTCCAGCGCTCCTGGAATAGTTTAACTGAGAGCAGTATCCAGCGCTCCTGGAATAGTGTAACTGAGAGCAGTGTCCAGCGCTCCTGGAATAGTTTAACTGAGAGCAGTATCCAGCGCTCCTGGAATAGTGTAACTGAGAGCAGTATCCAGCGCTCCTGGAATAGTGTAACTGAGAGCAGTGTCCAGCGCTCCTGGAATAATGTAACTGAGAGCAGTGTCCAGCGCTCCTGGAATAGTGTAACTGGGAGCAGTGTCCAGCGCTACTGGAATAGTGTAACTGAGAGCAGTGCCCAGCGCTCCTGGAATAGTGTAACTGAGAGCAGTGCCCAGCACTCCTGGAATAGTGTAACTGAGAGCAGTGTCCAGCGCTCCTGGAATAGTGTAACTGTGAACAGTGTCCAGCGCTACTGGAATAGTGTAACTGAGAGCAGTGCCCAGCGCTCCTGGAATAGTGTAACTGAGAGCAGTGCCCAGCGCTCCTGGAATAGTGTAACAGAGAGGAGTGCCGAGCGCTATTGCAATAGTGTAACTGAGAGCAGTGTCTAGCGTTCCTGGAATAGTGTAACTGAGAGCAGTGCCCAGCGCTCCTGGAATAGTGTAACTGAGAGCAGTGCCCAGCGCTCCAGCAATAGTGTAACTGACAGCAGTGCCGAGCTCTCCTGTAATAGTTTAACTGAGAGCAGTGCCCAGCGCTCCTGGAATAGTGTAACTGAGAGCAGTGTCCAGCGCTCCTGGAATAGTGTAACTGAGACCATTTTCCAGCGCTCCAGGAATAGTGTAACTGAGAGCAGTGTCCAGCGCTCCTGGAATAGAGTAACTGAGAGCAGTGCCCAGCGCTCCTGGAATAGTGTAACTGAGAGCAGTGCCCAGCGCTACTGCAATAGTGTAACAGAGAGCAGTGCCCAGCGCTACTGCAATAGTGTAACTGAGAGCAGTGCCCAGCGCTCCTGGAATAGTGTAACTGAGAGCAGTGCCCAGCGCTCCTGGAATAGTGTAACTGAGAGCAGTGTCCAGCGCTCTTGGAATAGTGTAACTGAGAGCAGTGTCCAGCGCTCCTGGAATAGAGTAACTGAGAGCAGTGTCCAGCGCTCCTGGAATAGTGCAACTGAGAGCAGTGCCCAGCGCGCCTGGAATAGTGTAACTGAAAGCAGTGTCCAGCGCTCCTCGAATAGTGTAACTGAGAACAGTGTCCAGCACTACTGGAATAGTGTAAATGAGAGCAGTGTCCAGCGCTCCTGGAATAGTGCAACTGAGAGCAGTGCCCAGCGCACCTGGAATAGTGTAACTGAGAGCAGTGTCCAGCGCACCTGGAATAGTGTAACTGAGAGCAGTGCCCAGCACTCCTGGAATAGTGTAACTGAGAGCAGTGTCCAGCGCTCCTGGAATAGTGTAACTGAGAGCAGTGTCCAGCGCTCCAGGAATAGTGTAACTGAGAGCAGTGCCCTGCGCTCCTGTAATTGTCTAACTGAGAGCAGTGCCCAGCGCTCCTGGAATAGTGTAACTGAGAGCAGTGTCCTGCGCTCCTGGAATTGTCTAACTGAGAGTAGTGTCCAGCGCTCCTGGAATAGTGTAACTGAGAGCAGTGCCCAGCGCTCCTGGAATAGTGTAACTGAGAGCAGTGCGCAGCGCTCCTGGAATAGTGAAACTGAGAGCAGTGCCCAGCGCTCCTGGAATAGTGTAACTGAGAGCAGTGTCCAGCACTCCTGCAATAGTGTAACTGAGAGCAGTTCCCAGCGCTCCAGGAGTAATGTAAATAAGAGCAGTGACCAGTGCTCCTGGAATAGTGTAACTGAGAGCAGTGTCCAGCGCTCCTGGAATAGTGTAACTGAGAGCAGTGTCCAGCGCTCCTGGAATAGTGTAGCTGAGAGCAGTGTCCAGTGCTCCTGGAATAGTGTAGCTGAGAGCAGTGTCCAGTGCTCCTGGAATTGTATAACTGAGAGCAGCGTCCAGCGCTCCTGGAATAGTGTAACTGAGAGCAGCGTCCAGCGCTCCTGGAATTGTATAACTGAGAGCAGTGTCCAGAGCTCCTGGAATAGTGTAACTGAGAGCAGTGCCCAGCGCTACTGGAATAGTGTAACTGAGAGTCCAGCGCACCTGGAATAGTGTAACTGAGAGCAGTGTCCAGCGCTCCTGGAATAGTGTAACTGAGAGCAGTGTCCAGCGCTCCTGGAATAGTGTAACTGAGAGCAGTGCCCAGCGCTCCTGGTATAGTGTAACTGAGAGCAGTGTCCAGCGCTCCTGGAATAGTGTAACTGAGAGCAGTGTCTAGCGCTACTGCAATAGTGTAACTGAGAGCAGTGCCCAGCGCTCCTGGAATAGTGTAATTGAGAGCAGTGCCCAGCGCTCCTTTAGAAGTCCAACTGAGAGCAGTGCCCAGCGTTACAGGAATAGTGTAACTGAGAGCAGTGCCAAGCGCTCCAGCAATAGTGTAACTGACAGCAATGCCGAGCTCTCCTGTAATAGTTTAACTGAGAGCAGTGTCCAGTGCTCCTGGAATAGTGTAACTGAGAGCAGTGTCCAACGCTCCTGGAATCTTGTAACTGAGAGCAGTGTCCAGCGCTCCTGGAATAGTGTAACTGAGAGCAGTGTCCAGCGCTCTTGGAATAGTGTAACTGAGAGCAGTGCCCAGCGCTCCTGGAATAGTGTAACTGAGAGCAGTGCCCAGCGCTCCTGGAATAGTGTAACTGAGAGCAGTGTCCAGCGCTCTTGGAATAGTGTAACTGAGAGCAGTGCCCAGCGCGCCTGGAATAGTGTAACTGAGAGCAGTGCCAAGAGCGCCTGGAATAGTGTAACTGAGAGTAGTGTCCAGCGCTCTTGGAATAGTGTAACTGAGAGCAGTGCCCAGCGCTCCTGGAATAGTGTAACTGAGAGCAGTGTCCAGCGCTCTTGGAATAGTGTAACTGAGAGCAGTGCCCAGCGCGCCTGGAATAGTGTAACTGAAAGCAGTGTCCAGCGCTCCTCGAATAGTGTAACTGAGAGCAGTTCCCAGCGCTGCCGGAATAGTGTAACTGAGAGTAGTGTCCAGCGCTCTTGGAATAGTGTAACTGAGAGCAGTGCCCAGCGCTCCTGGAATAGTGTAACTGAGAGCAGTGTCCAGCGCTCCTGGAATAGTGTAACTGAGAGCAGTGCCCACCACTCCTGGAATAGTGAAACTGAGAGCAGTGCCCAGCGCTCCTGGAATAGTGTAACTGAGAGCAGTGCCCACCACTCCTGGAATAGTGTAACTGAGAGCAGCGTCCAGCGCTCCTGGAATTTTATAACTGAGAACAGTGTCCAGCGCTCCAGGAATAGTGTAACTGAGAGCAGCGTCCAGCGCTCCTGGAATAGTGTAACTGAGAGCAGCGTCCAGCGCTCCTGGAATAGTGTAACTGAGAGCAGTGTCCAGCGCTCCTGGAATAGTGTAACTGAGAGCAGCGTCCAGCGCTCCTGGAATTTTATAACTGAGAACAGTGTCCAGCGCTCCTGGAATAGTGTAAATGAGAGCAGTGCCCAGCGCTCCTGGAATAGTGTAACTGAGAGCAGCGTCCAGCGCTCCTGGAATTTTATAACTGAGAACAGTGTCCAGCGCTCCTGGAATAGTGTAAATGAGAGCAGTGTCCAGCGCTCCTGAAATAGTGTAACTGAGAGCAGTGCCCAGCGCTCCTGGAATAGTGTAACTGAGAGCAGTGCCCAACGCTACTGGAATAGTGTAACTGAGAGAAGTGTCCAGCGCTCATGGAATAGTGTAACTGAGAGCAGTGTCCAGCGCTCCTGGAATAGTGTAACTGAGAGCAGTGTGCAGCGCTCCTGGAATAGTGTAACTGAGAGCAGTGCCCAGCACTCCTGGAATAGTGTAACTGAGAGCAGTGCCCAGCGCTCCTGGAATAGTGTAACTGAGAGCAGTGTGCAGCGCTCCTGGAATAGTGTAACTGAGAGCAGTGTCCAGCGCTCCTGGAATAGTGTAACTGAGAGCAGTGCCCAGCACTCCTGGAATAGTGTAACTGAGAGCAGTGTCCAGCGCTCCTGGAATAGTGTCACTGAGAGCAGTGCCCAGCGCGGCTGGAATAGTGTAACTGAGAGCAGTGCCCAGCGGTCCTGGAATAGTGTAACTGAGAGCAGTGTCCAGCGCTCCTGGAATAGTACAACTGAGAGCAGTGCCCAGTGCTCCTGGAATAATGTAACTGAGAGCAGTGTCCAGCGCTCCTGGAATAGTGTAACTGAGATCAGTGTCCAGCGCTGCTGGAATAGTGTAACTGAGAGCAGTGTCCAGTGCTCCTGGAATAGTGTAACTGAGAGCAGTGTCCAGCGCTCCTGGAATAGTGTAACTGAGAGCAGTGTCCAGCGCTCCTGGAATAGTGTAACTGAGAGCAGTGTCCAGCGCTCCTGGAATAGTGTAACTGAGAGCAGTGTCCAGTGCTCCTGGAATAGTGTAACTGAGAGCAGTGTCCAGTGCTCCTGGAATAGTGTAACTGAGAGCAGTGTCCAGTGCTCCTGGAATAGTGTAACTGAGAGCAGTGTCCAGCGCTCCTGGAATAGTGTAACTGAGAGCAGTGTCCAGCGCTACTGGAATAGTGTAATTGAGAGCAGTGCCCAGTGCTCCTGGAATAGTGTAACTGAGAGCAGTGTCCAGCGCTCCTGGAATAGTGTAACTGAGAGCAGTGTCCAGCGCTCCTGGAATAGTGTAACTGAGAGCAGTGCCCAGCGCTCCTGGAGTAGTGTAACTGAGAGCAGTGCCCAGCGCTCCTGGAGTAGTGTAACTGAGAGCAGTGTCCAGCGCTCCTGGAATAGTGTAACTGAGAGCAGTGCCCAGCGCTCCTGGAGTAGTGTAACTGAGAGCAGTGCCCAGCGCTCCTGGAGTAGTGTAACTGAGAGCAGTGTGCTGCACTCCTGAATAGTGTAAATGAGAGCAGTGCCCAGCGCTCCTGGAATAGTGTAACTGAGAGCAGTGCCAAGCGCTACAGGAATAATGTAACTGAGAGCAGTGCCCAGCACTCCTGGAGTAGTGTAACTGAGAGCAGTGTCCAGCATTCCTGGAATAGTGTAACTGAGAGCAGTGTCCTGCACTCCTGGAATAGTGTAACTGAGAGCAGTGCCCAGCGCTCCTGGAATAATGTAAGTGAGAGCAGTGCCCAGCGCTCCTGGAATAGTGTAACTGAGAGCAGTGCCCAGCGCTCCTGGAATTTTATAACTGAGACCAGTGTCCAACAGTCCTGGAATAATGTAACTGAGAGCAGTGCCCAGCGCTCCTGGAATAGTGTAACTGAGAGCAGTGCCCAGCACTCGAGGAATAGTGTAACTGAGAGCAGTGCCCAGCGCTCCTGGAATAGTGTAACTGAGAGCAGTGTCCAGCGCTACTGGAATAGTGTAACTGAGAGCAGTGTCCAGCGCTCCTGGAATAGTGTAACTGAGAGCAGTGTCCAGCGCTCCTGGAATAGTGTAACTGAGAGCAGTGTCCAGCGCTCCTGGAATAGTGTAACTGAGAGCAGTGTCCAGCGCTCCTGGAATAGTGTAACTGAGAGCAGTGCCCAGCGCTCCTGGAATAGTGTAACTGAGAGCAGTGTCCAGCGCTCCTGGAATAGTGTAGCTGAGAGCAGTGCCCAGCGCACCTGGAATAGTGTAACTGAGAGCAGTGTCCAGCGCTCCAGGAATAGTGTCACTGAGAGCAGTGTCCAGCGCTCCTGGAATAGTACAACTGAGAGCAGTGCCCAGTGCTCCTGGAATAATGTAACTGAGAGCAGTGTCCAGCGCTCCTGGAATAATGTAACTGAGAGCAGTGCCCAGCGCTCCTGGAATAGTGTAACTGAGAGCAGTGCCCAGCGCTACAGGAATAATGTAACTGAGAGCAGTGTCCAGCGCTCCTGGAATAATGTAAGTTAGAGCAGTGCCCAGCGCTCCTGGAATACTGTAACTGAGAGCTGTGTCCAGCGCTCCTGGAGAAGTGTAACTGAGAGCTGTGTCCAGGGCTCCAGGAATAGTGTAACTAAGAGCAGTGTCCAGCGCTCCTGGTATAGTGGAACTGAGAGCAGTGTCCAGCGCTCCTGGAATAGTGTAACTGAGAGCAGTGCCCAGCGCTCCTGGAATAGTGTAACTGAGAGCCTCGTCCAGGGCTACTGGAATAGTGTAACTGAGAGCAGTGTCCAGCGCTCCTGGAATAGTGTAACTGAGAGCAGTGCCCAGCGCTCCAGGAATAGTGAATCTGAGAGCAGTTTCCAGCGCTCCTGGAATAGTGTAACTGAGAGCAGTGTCCAGCGCTACTGGAATAGTGTAATTGAGAGCAGTGCCCAGTGCTCGTGGAATAGTGTAACTGAGAGCAGTGTCCAGCACTCCTGGAATAGTGTAACTGAGAGCAGTGCCCAGCGCTCCTGGAGTAGTGTAACTGAGAGCAGTGCCCAGCGCTCCTGGAGTAGTGTAACTGAGAGCAGTGTCCAGCACTCCTGGAATAGTGTAACCGAGAGCAGTGTCCAGTGCTCCTGGAATAGTGTAACTGAGAGCAGTGCCCAGCGCTCCTGGAATAGTGTAACTGAGATCAGTGCCCAGCGCTCCTGGAATAGTGTAACTGAGAGCAGTGTCCAGCGCTCCAGGAATAGTGTAACTGAGAGCAGTGCCCTGCGCTCCTGGAATAGTGTAACTGAGAGCAGTGTCCAGCGCTCCTGGAATAGTGTAACTGAGAGCAGTGCGCAGCGCTGCTGGAATAGTGTAACTGAGATCAGTGTCCAGCGCTCCTGGAATAGTGTAACTGAGAGCAGTGCCCAGCGCTACTGGAATAGTGAAACTGAGAGCAGTGTCCAGCGCTACAGGAATAGTGTAACTGAGAGCAGTGTCCAGCGCTCCTGGAATAGTGTAACTGAGAGCATTGTCCAGCGCTCCTGGTAGAGTGTAACTGAGAGCAGTGTCCAGCGCTTCTGAAATAGTGTAACTGAGAGCAGTGCCCAGGGCTCCTGGAATAGTGAAACTGAGAGCAGTGTCCAGCGCTACAGGAATAGTGTAACTGAGAGCAGTGTCCAGCGCTCCTGGAATAGTGTAACTGAGAGCAGTGTCCAGCGCTCCAGGAGTAATGTAACTGAGAGCAGTGTCCAGTGCTTCTGGAATAGTGTAATTGAGAGCAGTGCCCAGTGCTCCTGGAGTAGTGTAACTGAGAGCAGTGTCCAGTGCTCCTGGAATAGTGTAACTGAGAGCAGTGCCCAGCGCTACTGGAATAGTGTAACTGAGAGCAGTGTCCAGCGCTCCTGGAATAGTGTAACTGAGAGCAGTGTCCAGCACTCCTGGAATAGTGTAACTGAGAGCAGTGTCCAGCGCTCCTGGAATAGTGTAACTGAGAGCAGTGTCCTGCGCTCCTGGAATAGTGTAACTGAGAGCAGTGTCAAGCGCTACTGGAATAGGGAAAATGAGAGCAGTGTCCAGCGCTCCTGGATAACTGTAACTGAGACCAGTTCCCAGCGCTCCTGGAATAGTTAAACTGAGAGCAGTGCCCTGCGCTCCTGTAATTGTGTAACTGAGAGCAGTGTCCAGCGCTCCAGGAATAGTGTAACTGGCAGCAGCGTCCAGCGCTCCTGCAATAGAGTAACTGAGAGCAGTGCGCAGCGCAGCTGGAATAGTGTAACTGAGAGCAGTGTCCAGCGCTGCTGGAATAGTGTAGCTGAGAGCAGTGTCCAGCGCTCCAGGAAAAATGTAACTGAGAGCAGTGCCCAGTGCTCCTGGAATAGTCTAACTGAGAGCAGTTTCCAATGCTCCTGGAATAGTGTAACTGAGAGCAGTGTCCAGTGCTCCTGGAATAGTGTAACTGAGAGCAGTGCCCAGCGCTCCTGGAATAGTGTGAGGCCAGTTTCCAGCGCTCCTGGAATAGTTTAACTGAGAGCAGTGTCCAGCGCTCCTGGAATAGTGTAACTGAGAGTCCAGCACTCCTGGAATAGTGTAACTGAGAGCAGTGTCCAGCGCTCCTGGAATAGTGTAACTGAGAGCAGTGCCCAGCGCTCCTGGAATAGTGTAACTGAGAGCAGTGTCCAGCGCTCCTGGAATAGTGTAACTGAGAGCAGTGTCCAGCACTTCTGGAATAGTGTAACTGAGAGCAGTGTCCAGCGCTCCTGGAATAGTGTAACTGAGAGCAGTGCCCAGCGCTCCTGGAATAGTGTAACTGAGAGCAGTGTCCAGCACTTCTGGAATAGTGTAACTGAGAGCAGTGTCCAGCGCTCCTGGAATAGTGTAACTGAGAGCAGTGCCCAGCGCTCCTGGAATAGCGTAACTGAGAGCAATGTCCAGCGCTCCTGGAATAGTGTAACTGGGAGCAGTTTCCAGTGCTCCTGGAATACTGTAATTGAGAGCAGTGCCCAGCGCTCCGGGAATAGTGTAACTGAGAGCAATGTCCAGCGCTCCTGAAATAGTGTAACTGAGAGCAGTGTCCAGCACTCCTGGAATAGTGTAACTGAGAGCAGTGTCCAGCACTCGTGGAATAGTGTAACTGAGAGCAGTGTCCAGCGCTCCTGGAATAGTGTAACCGAGATCAGTGTCCAGCGATCCTGGAAAAGTGTAACTGAGAGCAGTGTCCAGCGCTCCGAGAATAGTGTAACTGAGAGCAGTGTCCAGCGCTCCTGGAATAGTGTAACTGAGATCAGTGCCCAGCGCTCCTGAAATAGTGTAACTGAGAGCAGTGTCCAGCACTCCTGAAATAGTGTAACTGAGAGCAGTGCCCAGCGCGTCATGAATAGTGTAACTGAGAGCAGTGTCCAGCGCTCCTGGAATAGTGTAACTCAGAGCATTGTCCAGCGCTGCCGGAATAGTGTAACTGAGAGCAGTGCCCAGCGCTGCTGGAATAGTGAAACTGAGAGCAGTGCCCAGCGCTCCTGGAATAATGTAACTGAGAGCAGTGTCCAGCACTCCTGGTATAGTGTAACTGAGAGCAGTGCCCAGCGCTCCTGGAATAGTGTAACTTAGAGCAGTTCCCAGTGCTCCTGCAATAGTGTAACTGAGAGCAGTGCCCAGCGCTCCTGGAATAGTGTAACTGAGAGCAGTACCCAGCGCTCCAGGAGTAATGTAACTGAGAGCAGTGCCCAGCGCTCCTGGAATAATGTAACTGAGAGCAGTGCCCAGCTTCCTGTAATAGTGTAACTGAGAGCAGTTTCCAGCGCTCCTGGAATAGTGTAACTGAGAGCAGTGTCCAGCGCTCCAGGAATAGTGTAACTGAGAGCAGTGTCCAGCGCTCCAGGAATAGTGTAACTGAGAGCAGTGTCCAGCGCTCCTGGAATAGTGTAACTGAGAGCAGTGTCCAGCCCTCGTGGAATAGTGTAAATGAGAGCAGTGTCCAGCGCTCCAGGAATAGTGTAACTGAGAGCAGTGTCCAGCGCTCCTGGAATAGTGTAACTGAGAGCAGTGTCCAGCGCTCCTGGAATAGTGTAACTGAGAGCAGTGCCCAGCGCTCCTGGAATAGTGTAACTGAGAGCAGTGTCCAGCGCTCCTGGAATAGTGTAACTGAGAGCAGTGTCCAGCGCTCCTGGAATAGTGTAACTGAGAGCAGTGTCCAGCGCTCCAGGAATAGTGTAACTGAGAGCAGTGTCCAGCTTCCTGTAATAGTGTAACTGAGAGCAGTGTCCAGCTTCCTGTAATAGTGTAACTGAGAGCAGTTTCCAGCGCTCCTGGAATAGTGTAACTGAGAGCAGTGTCCAGCTTCCTGTAATAGTGTAACTGAGAGCAGTGCCCATATCTCCTGGAATAGTGTAACTGAGAGCAGTGCCCAGCGCTCCTGGAATAGTGTAACTGAGAGCAGTGCCCAGCGCTCCTGGAATAGTGTAACTGAGAGCAGTGCCCAGCGCTCCTGCAATACTGTAACTGAGAGCAGTGTCCAGCGCTCCTGGAATAGTGTAACTGAGAGCAGTGCCCAGAGCTCCTGGAATTTTATAACTGAGAGCAGTGTCCAGCGCACCTGGAATAGTGTAACTGAGAGCAGTGTCCAGCGCTCCTGGAATAGTGTAACTGAGAGCAGTGTCCAGCGCTCCTGGAATAGTGTAACTGAGAGCAGTGTCCAGCGGTCCTGGAATAGTGTAACTGAGAGCAGTGTCCAGCGGTCCTGGAATAGTGTAACTGAGAGCAGTGCCCAGCGCTCCTGTAATTGTGTAACTGAGAGCAGTGTCCAGCGCTCCTGGAATAGTGTAACTGAGAGCAGTGTCCAGCGCTCCTGGAATAGTGTAACTGAGAGCAGTGCCCAGCGCTCCTGGAATAGTGTAACAGAGAGCAGTTCCCAGCGCTCCTGCAATACTGTAACTGAGAGCAGTGTCCAGTGCTCCTGGAATAGTGTAACTGAGAGCAGTTCCCAGCGCTCCTGCAATACTGTAACTGAGAGCAGTGCCCAGCGCTCCTGGAATAGTGTAACAGAGAGCAGTACCCAGCGCTCCAGGAATAGTGTAACGGAGAGAAGTGCCCTGCGCTCCTGTAATTGTGTAACTGAGAGCAGTGCCCAGCGCTCCTGGAATAGTGTAACTGAGAGCAGTGCCCAGCGCTCCTGGAATAGAGTAATTGAGAGCAGTGCCCAGCGCTCCTGGAATAGTGTAACTGAGAGCAGTGTCCAGCGCACCTGGAATTGTGTAACTGAGAGCATTGTCCAGCGCTCCTGTAATAGTGTAACTGAGAGCAGTGTCCAGCGCTCCTGGAATAGTGTAACTGAGAGCAGTGTCCAGCGCTCCTGGAATAGTGTAACTGAGGATCCAGCGCTCCTGGAATAGTGTAACAGAGAGCAGTGTCCAGCGCTCCTGGAATAGTGTAACTGAGAGCAGTGTCCAGCGCTCCTGGAGTAATGTAAATAAGAGCAGTGACCAGTGCACCTGGAATAGTGTAACTGAGAGCAGTTTCCAGCGCTCCTGGAATAGTGTAACTGAGAGCAGTGCCCTGCGCTCCTGTAATAATGTAACTGAGAATAGCATCCAGTGCTCCTGGAGTAGTGTAACTGAGAGCAGTGCCCACCACTCCTGGAATAGTGAAACTGAGAGCAGTGTCCAGCGCTCCTGGAATATTGTAACTGAGAGCAGTGTCCAGCGCTCCTGGAATAGTGAAACTGAGAGCAGTGCCCAGCGCTCCTGGAATAGTGTAACTGAGAGCAGTGTCCAGCGCTCCTGGAATAGTGTAACTGAGAGCAGTGCCCAGTGCTCCTGGAATAGTGTAACTGAGAGCAGTGCCCAGCGCTCCTGGAATAGTGTAACTGAGAGCAGTGTCCAGCGCTCCTGGAATAGTGTAACTGAGAGCAGTGTCCAGCGCTCCTGGAATAGTGTAACTGAGAGCAGTGCCCAGCGCTCCTGGAATAGTGTAACTGAGAGCAGTGCCCAGCGCTCCTGGAATAGTGTAACTGAGAGTAGTTTCCAGCGCTCCTGGAATTGTGTAACTGAGAGCAGTGTCCAGCGCCACAGGAATAATGTAAGTTAGAGCAGTGCCCAGCGCTCCTGGAATAGTGTAACTGAGAGCAGTGCCCAGCGCTCCTGGAATAATGTAAGTTAGAGCAGTGCCCAGCGCTCCTGGAATACTGTAACTGAGAGCCGTGTCCAGCGCTCTTGGAATAGTGTAACTGAGAGCAGTGCCCAGCGCTCCTGGAATAGTGTAACTGAGAGCAGTGTCCAGCGCTCCTGGAATAGTGTAACTGAGAGCCGTGTCCAGCGCTCTTGGAATAGTGTAACTGAGAGCAGTGCCCAGCGCTCCTGGAATAGTGTAACTGAGAGCAGTGTCCAGCGCTCTTGGAATAGTGTAACTGAGAGCAGTGTCCTGCACTCCTGGAATAGTGTAACTGAGAGCAGTGCCCAGCGCTCCTGGAATAGTGTAACTGAGAGCAGTGCCCAGCGCTACTGGAATAGTGTAACTGAGAGCAGTGTCCAGCGCTCTTGGAATAGTGTAACTGAGAGCAGTGCCCAGCGCTACTGGAATAGTGTAACTGAGAGCAGTGTCCAGCGCTCTTGGAATAGTGTAACTGAGAGCAGTGCCCAGCGCTCCTGGAATAGTGTAACTGAGAGCAGTGTCCAGCGCTCTTGGAATAGTGTAACTGAGAGCAGTGTCCAGCGCTCCTGGAATAGTGTAACTGAGAGCAGTGTCCAGCGCTACTGGAATAGTGTAACTGAGAGCAGTGCCCAGCGCTACTGGAATAGTGTAACTGAGAGCAGTGTCCAGCGCTCTTGGAATAGTGTAACTGAGAGCAGTGCCCAGCGCTCCTCGAATAGTGTAACTGAGAGCAGTGCCCAGCGCTCCTGGAGAAGTGTAACTGAGCGCAGTGTCCAGGGCTCCAGGAATAGTGTAACTGAGAGCAGTGTCCAACGCTCCTACTATAGTGTAACTGAGAGCAGTGTCCAGCGCTCCTGGAATAGTGTAACAGGGAGCAGTTTCCAGCGCTCCTGGAATAGTGTAACTGAGAGCAGTGTCCAGCGCTCCTGGAATAGTGTAACTGAGAGCAGTGTCCAGTGCTCCTGGAAGAGTTTGACTGAGAGCAATGCCCAGTGTTGCTGCAATAGTGAAACTAAGAGCAGTGTCCAAAGGCTCCTGGAATTGTGTAACTGGGAGCAGTGTCCAGCGCTCCTGGAATTGTGTAACTGAGAGCAGTGCCCAGCGCTCCTAGAATAGTGTAACTGACAGCACTGCCCAGCGCTCCTGGAATAGTGTAACTGAGAGCAGTGTCGAGCGCTCCTGGAATAGTGTAACTGAGAGCAGTGTCCAGCGCTCCTGGAATAGTGTAACTGAGAGCAGTGCCCAGCGCTCCTGGAATAGTGTAACTGAGAGCCGTGTCCAGCGCTCTTGGAATAGTGTAACTGAGAGCAGTGCCCAGCTTTCCTGGAATAGTGTAACTGAGAGCAGTGTCCAGCGCTCCTGGAATAGTGTAACTGAGAGCAGTGTCCAGCGCGCCTGGAATAGTGTAACTGAGAGCAGTGCCCAGCGCTCCTGGAATAGTGTAACTGAGAGCAGCATCCAGCGCTGCTGGAATAGTGTAACTGAGAGCAGTGCCCAGCGCTCCTGGAATAGTGTAACTGAGAGCATTGTCCAGCGCTCCTGGTATAGTGTAACAGAGAGCAGTGTCCAGCGCTCCTGGAATAGTGTAACTGAGAGCAGTGTCCAGCGCTCCAGGAATAGTGTAACTGAGAGCAGTGTCCAGCGCTCCTGGAATAGTGTAACTGAGAGCAGTGCCCAGCACTCCTGGAATAGTGTAACTGAGAGCAGTGTCCACCACTCCTGGAATAGTGTAACTGAGAGCAGTGTCCAGCGCTCCTGGAATAGTGTAACTGGGAGCAGTGCCCAGCGCTCCTGGAATAGTGTAACTGAGAGCAGTGTCCAGCGCTCCTGGTATAATATAACTGCGAGCAGTGCCCAGCACTCGTGGAATAGTGTAACTGAGAGCAGTGCCCAGCGCTCCTGGAATAGTGTAACTGAGAGCAGTGCCCAGCGCTCCTGGAATAGTGTAACTGAGAGCAGTGTCCAGCGCTGCTGGAATAGTGTAACTGAGAGCAGTGCCCAGCGCTCCTGGAATATTGTAACTGAGAGCAGTGCCCAGCGCTCCTGGAATAGTGAAACTGAGAGCAGTGTCCAGCGCTCCTGGAATAGTGTAACTGAGAGCAGTGTCCAGCGCTCCTGGAATAGTGTAACTGAGTGCAGTGTCCAGCGCTCCTGGAATAGTGTAACTGAGAGCAGTGTCCAGCGTTCCTGGAATAGTGTAACTGAGAGCAGTGCCCAGCGCTACTGCAATAGTGTAACAGAGAGCAGGGTCCAGCGCTCCTGGAATAGTGTAACTGAGAGCAGTGCCCAGCGCTCCTGGAATAGTGTAACTGAGAGCAGTGTCCAGCGTTCCTGGAATAGTGTAACTGAGAGCAGTGCCCAGCGCTACTGCAATAGTGTAACAGAGAGCAGGGTCCAGCGCTCTTGGAATAGTGTAACTGAGAGCAGTGCCGAGCGCTACTGCAATAGTGTAACTGAGAGCAGTGTCTAGCGTTCCTGGAATAGGGTAACTGAGAGCAGTGTCCAGCGCTCCAGCAATAGTGTAACTGACAGCAGTGCCGAGCTCTCCTGTAATAGTTTAACTGAGAGCAGTGTCCAGTGCTCCTGGAATAGTGTAACTGAGAGCAGTGCCCAGCCCTCCTGGAATAGTGTAACTGAGAGCAGTGTCCAGCGCTCCAGCAATAGTGTAACTGACAGCAGTGCCGAGCTCTCCTGTAATAGTTTAACTGAGAGCAGTGTCCAGTGCTCCTGGAATAGTGTAACTGAGAGCAGTGCCCAGATCTCCTGGAATAGTGTAACTGAGATCAGTGTCCAGTGCTCCTGGAATAGTGTAATGAGAGCAGTGTCCAGCTCTCCTAGAATAGTTTAACTGATAGCAGTGTGCAGCACTCCTAGAATAGTTTAACTGATAGCAGTGCCCAGTGCTCCTGGAATAGTGTAACTGAGAGCAGTGTCCAGCGCTCCTGGAATAGTGTAACTGAGAGCAGTGCCCAGTGCTCCTGGAATAGTGTAACTGAGAGCAGTGTCCAGCGCTCCTGGAATAGTGTAACTGAGAGCAGTGTCCAGCGCTCCTGGAATAGTGTAACTGAGAGCAGTGTCCAGCGCTCCTGGAATAGTGTAACAGAGAGCAGTGTCCAGCGCTCTTGGAATAGTGTAACTGAGAGCAGTGTCCAGCGCTCTTGGAATAGTGCAACTGAGAGCAGTGCCCAGCGCGCCTGGAATAGTGTAACTGAGAGCAGTGCCCAGCGCGCCTGGAATAGTGTAACTGAAAGCAGTGCCCAGCACTCCTGGAATAGTGTGAGGCCAGTTTCCAGCGCTCCAGGAATAGTTTAACTGAGAGCAGTGCCCTGGGCTCCTGTAATTGTGTAACTGAGAGCAGTGCCCAGCGCTCCTGGAATAGTGTAACTGAGAGCAGTGTCCAGCGCTCCTGTAATTGTGTAACTGAGAGCAGTGCCCAGCGCTCCTGGAATAGAGTAATTGAGAGCAGTGCCCAGCGCTCCTGGAATAGTGTAACTGAGAGCAGTGTCCAGAGCTCCTGGAATAGTGTAACTGAGAGCAGCGTCCAGCGCTCCTGGAATTGTGTAACTGAGAGCATTGTCCAGCGCTCCTGTAATATTGTAACTGAGAGCAGTGTCCAGCGCTCCTGGAATAGTGTAACTGAGAGCAGTGCCCAGCGTTCCTGGAATAATGTAACTGATAACAGCTTCCAGCGCTCCCGGAATAGTGTAACAGAGAGCAGCGCCCAGCGCTCCTGGAATAGTGTAACTGAGAGCAGTGCCCAGCGCTCCTGGAATAGTGTAACTGAGAGCAGTGTCCAGCGCTCCTGGAATAGTGTAACTGAGAGCAGTGCCCAGCGCTCCTGGAATAGTGTAACTGAGAGCAGTGTCCAGCGCTCCTGGAATAGTGCAACTGAGAACAGTTTCCAGCGCTCCTGGAATAGTGTAACTGAGAGCAGTGTCCAGCGCTCCTGGAATAGTGTAACTGAGAGCAGTTTTTAGCGCTCCTGGAATAGTGTAATTGAGAGCAGTGCCCAGCGCTCCTGGAATAGTGTAACTGAGAGCAGTGTGCAACGCTCCTGGAATAGTGTAACTGAGAGCAGTGCCCAGCGCTCCAGCAATAGTGTAACTGACAGCAGTGCCGAGCTCTGCTGTAATAGTTTAACTGAGAGCAGTGTCCAGCGCTCCTGGAATAGTGTAACTGAGAGCAGTGTCCAGCGCTCTTGGAATAGTGTAACTGAGAGCAGTGCCCAGCGCTCCTGGAATAGTGTAACTGAGAGCAGTGTCCAGCGCTCCTGGAATAGTGTAACTGAGAGCAGTGCCCAGCGCTCCTGGAATAGTGTAACTGAGAGCAGTGTCCAGCGCTCCTGGAATAGTGTAACTGAGAGCAGTGTCCAGCGCTCCTGGAATAGTGTAACTGAGAGCAGTGTCCAGCGCTCCTGGAATAGTGTAACTGAGAGAAATGTCCAGCGCTCTTGGAATAGTGTAACTGAGAGCAGTGCCCAGCGCTCCTGGAATAGTGTAACTGAGAGCAGTGTCCAGCGCTCCTGGAATAGTGTAACTGAGAGCAGTGCCCAGCGCTCCTGGAATAGTGTAACTGAGAGCAGTGTCCAGCGCTCCTGGAATAGTGTAACTGAGAGCAGTGTCCAGCGCTCCTGGAATAGTGAAACTGAGAGCAGTGTTTAGCGCTCCTGGAATAGTGTAACTGAGAGCAGTGCCCAGCGCTCCTGGAATAGTGTAACTGAGAGCAGTGTCCAGCACTCCTGGAATAGTGTAATTGAGAGCAGTGCCCAGCGCTCCTGGAATAGTGAAACTGAGAGCAGTGTGCAACGCTCCTGGAATAGTGTAACTGAGAGCAGTGTCCAGCGATCCTTGAATAGTGTAACTGAGAGCAGTGCCCAGCGCTCCAGCAATAGTGTAACTGACAGCAGTGCCGAGCTCTGCTGTAATAGTTTAACTGAGAGCAGTGCCCAGCGCGCCTGGAATAGTGTAACTGAGAGCAGTGCCCTGCGCTCCAGGAATAGTGTAACTGAGAGCAGTGCCCAGCGCTCCTGGAATAGTGTAACTGAGAGCAGTGCCCAGCGCTCCTGGAATAGTGTAACTGAGAGCAGTGTCCAGCGCTCCTGGAATAGTGTAACTGAGAGCAGTGTCCAGCGCTCCTGCAATACTGTAACTGAGAGCAGTACCCAGCGCTCCAGGAGTAATGTAAATAAGAGCAGTGACCAGTGCACCTGGAAGAGTGTAACTGAGAGCAGTTTCCAGCGCTCCTGGAATAGTGTAACTGAGAGTAGTGTCCAGCGCTCCTGTAATAATGTAACTGAGAATAGCATCCAGTGCTCCTGGAGTAGTGTAACTGAGAGCAGTGCCAACCACTCCTGGAATAGTGTAACTGAGAGCAGTGCACTGCGCTCCTGGAATAGTGTAACTGAGAGCAGTGCCCACCACTCCTGGAATAGTGAAACTGAGAGCAGTGTCCAGCGCTCCTGGAATAGTGTAACTGAGAGCAGTGCCCAGCGCTCCTGGAATAGTGTAACTGAGAGCAGTGTCCAGCGCTCCTGGAATAGTGTAACTGAGAGCAGTGTCCAGCGCTCCTGGAATAGTGTAACTGAGAGCAGTGTCCAGCGCTCCTGGAATAGTGTAACTGAGAGCAGTGCCCAGCGCTCCTGGAATAGTGTAACTGAGAGCAGTGTCCAGCGCTCCTGGAATAGTGTAACTGAGAGCAGTGCCCAGTGCTCCTGGAATAGTGTAACTGAGAGCAGTGTCCAGCACTCATGGAATAGTGTAACTGAGAGCAGTGTCCAGCGCTCCTGGAATAGTGTAACTGAGAGCAGTGCCCAGCGCTCCTGGAATAGTGTAACTGAGAGCAGTGCCCAGCGCTCCTGGAATAGTGTAACTGAGAGCAGTGCCCAGCGCTCCTGGAATAGTGTAACTGAGAGCAGTGCCCAGCGCTCCTGGAATAGTGTAACTGAGAGCAGTGCCCAGCGCTCCTGGAATAGTGTAACTGAGAGCAGTGCCCAGCGCTCCTGGAATAGTGTAACTGAGAGCAGTGCCCAGCGCTCCTGGAATAGTGTAACTGAGAGCAGTGCCCAGCGCTCCTGGAATAGTGTAACTGAGAGCAGTGCCCAGCGCTCCTGGAATAGTGTAACTGAGAGCAGTGTCCAGCGCTCCTGGAATAGTGTAACTGAGAGCAGTGCCCAGCGCTCCTGGAATAGTGTAACTGAGAGCAGTGTCCAGCGCTCCTGGAATAGTGTAACTGAGAACAGTTTCCAGCGCTCCTGGAATAGTGTAACTGAGAGCAGTGCCCAGCGCTCCGGGAATAGTGTAACTGAGAGCAGTGCCCAGCGCTCCTAGAATAGTGTAACTGAGAGCAGTGCCCAGCGCTCCTGGAATAGTGTAACTGAGAGTAGTGCCCAGCGCTCCTGGAATAGTGTAACTGAGAGCAGTGCCCAGCGCTCCTGGAATAGTGTAACTGAGAGAAGTGTCCAGCGCTCCTGGAATAGTGTAACTGAGAGCAGTGCCCAGCGCTCCTGGAATAGTGTAACTGAGAGCAGTGCCCAGCGCTCCTGGAATAGTGTAACTGAGAGCAGTGTCCAGCGCTCCTGGAATACTGTAACTGAGAGCAGTGCCCAGCGATCCTGGAATAGTGTAACTGAGAGCAGTGCCCAGCGCTCCTGGAATAGTGTAACTGAGAGCAGTGTCCAGCGCTACTGGAATAATGTAACTGAGAGCAGTGCCCAGCGATCCTGGAATAGTGAAACTGAGAGCAGTGCCCAGCGCTCCTGGAATAGTGTAACTGAGAGCAGTGTCCAGCGCTACTGGAATAGTGTAACTGAGAGCAGTGCCCAGCGATCCTGGAATACTGTAACTGAGAGCAGTGCCCAGCGATCCTGGAATAGTGAAACTGAGAGCAGTGCCCAGCGCTCCTGGAATAGTGTAACTGAGAGCAGTGCCCAGCGCTCCTGGAATAATGTAACTGAGAGCAGTGCCCTGCGCTCCTGGAATAGTGTAACTGAGAGCAGTGCCCAGCGCTCCGGGAATAGTGTAACTGAGAGCAGTGCCCAGCGCTCCGGGAATAGTGTAACTGAGAGCAGTGCCCAGCGCTCCTGGAATAGTGTAACTGAGAGCAGTGTCCAGCGCTCCTGGAATAGTGTAACTGAGAGCAGTGCCCAGCGCTCCTGGAATAATGTAACTGAGAGCAGTGTCCAGCGCTCCTGGAATAGTGTAACTGAGAGCAGTGTCCAGCGCTCCTGGAATAGTGTAACTGAGAGCAGTGTGCAACGCTCCTGGAATAGTGTAATTGAGAGCAGTGCCCAGCGCTCCTGGAATAGTGTAACTGAGAGCAGTGTGCAACGCTCCTGGAATAGTGTAACTGACAGCAGTGCCGAGCTCTGCTGTAATAGTGTAACTGAGAGCAGTGTCCAGCGCTCCTGGAATAGTGCAACTGAGAGCAGTGCCCAGCGCGCCTGGAATAGTGTAACTGAGAGCAGTGTCCAGCGCTCCTCGAATAGTGTAACTGAGAGTAGTGCCCAGCGCTCCTGGAATAGTGTAACTGAGACCATTTTCCAGCGCTCCTGGAATAGTGTAACTGAGAGCAGTGTCCAGCGCTCCTGGAATAGTGTAACTGAGAGCAGTGCCCAGCGCTCCTGGAATAGTGTAACTGAGAGCAGTGCCCAGCGCTCCTGGAATAGTGTAACTGAGAGCAGTGTTTAGCGCTCCTGGAATAGTGTAACTGAGAGCAGTGCCCAGCGCTCCTGGAATAGTGTAATTGAGAGCAGTGCCCAGCGCTCCTGGAATAGTGTAACTGAGAGCAGTGTCCAGCGATCCTTGAATAGTGTAACTGAGAGCAGTGCCCAGCGCTCCAGCAATAGTGTAACTGACAGCAGTGCCCAGCGCGCCTGGAATAGTGTAACTGAAAGCAGTGTCCAGCGCTCCTCGAATAGTGTAACTGAGAGCAGTGTCCAGCGCTCCTGGAATAATGTAACTGAGAGCAGTGCCCTGCGCTCCAGGAATAGTGTAACTGAGAGCAGTGTCCAGCGCTCCTGGAATAGTGTAACTGAGAGCAGTGTCCAGCGCTCCTGCAATACTGTAACTGAGAGCAGTGCCCAGCGCTCCAGGAGTAATGTAAATAAGAGCAGTGACCAGTGCACCTGGAAGAGTGTAACTGAGAGCAGTTTCCAGCGCTCCTGGAATAATGTAACTGAGAATAGCTTCCAGTGCTCCTGGAGTAGTGTAACTGAGAGCAGTGCACTGCGCTCCTGGAATAGTGTAACTGAGAGCAGTGCACTGCGCTCCTGGAATAGTGTAACTGAGAGCAGTGCCCACCACTCCTGGAATAGTGAAACTGAGAGCAGTGTCCAGCGCTCCTGGAATTGTATAACTGAGAACAGTGTCCAGCGCTCCAGGAATAATGTAACTGAGAATAGCTTCCAGTGCTCCTGGAGTAGTGTAACTGAGAGCAGTGCACTGCGCTCCTGGAATAGTGTAACTGAGAGCAGTGTCCAGCGCTCCTGGAATAGTGTAACTGAGAGCAGTGTCCAGTGCTCCTGGAATAGTGTAACTGAGAGCAGTGTCCAGCGCTCATGGAATAGTGTAACTGAGAGCAGTGTCCAGCGCTCCTGGAATAGTGTAACTGAGAGCAGTGCCCAGTGCTCCTGGAATAGTGTAACTGAGAGCAGTGTCCAGCGCTCCTGGTATAGTGTAACTGAGAGCAGTGCCCAGCGCTCCTGGAATAGTGTAACTGAGAGCAGTGCCCAGTGCTCCTGGAATAGTGTAACTGAGAGCAGTGTCCAGCGCTCCTGGAATAGTGTAACTGAGAGCAGTTCCCAGCGCTCCTGGAATAGTGTAACTGAGAGCAGTGTCCTGCACTCCTGGAATAGTGTAACTGAGAGCAGTGCCCAGCGCTCCTGGAGTAGTGTAACTGAGAGCAGTGTCCAGCGCTACTGGAATAGTGTAACTGAGAGCAGTGTCCAGCGCTCCTGGAATAGTGTAACTGAGAGCAGTGCCCAGCGCTCCTGGAAGAGTGTAACTGAGAGCAGAGTCCAGCGCTCCTGGTATAATATAACTGAGAGCAGTGCCCAGCACTCGAGGAATAGTGTAACTGAGAGCAGTGCCCAGCGCTCCTGGAATAGTGTAACTGAGAGCATTGCCCAGCGCTCCTGGAATAGTGTAACTGAGAGCAGTGTCCAGCGCTCCAGGAATAGTGTCACTGAGAGCAGTGTCCAGCGCTCCTGGAATAGTGTAACTGAGAGCAGTGTCCAGCGCTCCTGGAATAGTGTAACTGAGAGCAGTTACCAGCGCTCCTGGAATAGTGTAACTGAGAGCAGTGCCCAACGCTCCTACAATAGTGTAACTGAGAGCAGTGTCCAGCGCTCCTGGAATAGTGTAACTGAGAGCAGTGTCCAGCGCTCCTGGAACAGTGTAACTGAGAGCAGTGCCCAGTGTTGCTGCAATAGTGAAACTGAGAGCAGTGTCCAAAGGCTCCTGGAATTGTGTAACTGGGAGCAGTGTCCAGCGCTCCTGGAATAGTGTAACTGAGAGCAGTGCCCAGCGCTCCTGGAATAGTGTAACTGAGAGCAGTGTCCAGCGCTCCTGGAATAGTGTAACTGAGAGCAGTGCCCAGCGCTCCTGGAATAGTGTAACTGAGAGCAGTGTCCAGCGCTGCTGGAATAGTGTAACTGAGAGCAGTGTCCAGCGCTCCTGGAATAGTGTAACTGAGAGCAGTGTCCAGCGCTCCTGGAATAGTGTAACTGAGAGCAGTGTCCAGCGCTCCTGGAATAGTGTAACTGAGAGCAGTGTCCAGCGCTCCTGGAATAGTGTAACTGAGAGCAGTGCCCAGCGCTCCTGGTATAGAGTAACTGAGAGCAGTGTCCAGCGCTCCTGGAATAGTGTAACTGAGAGCAGTGCCCAGCGCTCCTGGTATAGAGTAACTGAGAGCAGTGTCCAGCGCTCCTGGAATAGTGTAACTGAGAGCAGTGCCCAGCGCTCCTGGTATAGAGTAACTGAGAGCAGTGTCCAGCGCTCCTGGAATAGTGTAACTGAGAGGAGTGTCCAGCGCTCCTCGAATAGTGTAACTGAGATCAGTGCCCAGCGCTCCTGGAATAGTGTAACTGAGAGCAGTGCCCAGCGCTCCAGGTATAGTATAACTGAGAGCAGTGTCCAGCGCTCCAGGTATAGTATAACTGAGAGCAGTGTCCAGCGCTCCTGGAATAGTGTAACTGAGAGCAGCGCCCAACGCTCCTGGAATAGTGTAACTGAGAGCAGTGCCCAACGCTCCTGGAATAGTGTAACTGAGAGCAGTGCCCAGCGCTCCTGGAATAGTGTAACTGAGAGCAGTGCCCAACGCTCCTGGAATAGTGTAAATGAGAGCAGTGTCCAGCGCTCCTGGAATAGTGTAACTGAGAGCAGTGCCCAGTGCTCCTGCAATCGTGTAACTGAGAGCAGTGCCCAGCGCTGCTGGAATAGTGCAACTGAGAGCAGTGTCCAGCGCTGCTGGAATAGTGCAACTGAGAGCAGTGTCCAGCGCTCCTGGAATAGTGGAACTGAGAGCAGTGTCAGGCGCTCCTGGAATAGTGTAACTGAGAGCAGTGTCCAGCGCTCCTGGAATAGTGTAACTGAGATCAGTGTCCAGCGCTCCTGGAATAGTGTAACTGAGAGCAGTGCCCAGCGCTCCTGGAATAGTGGAACTGAGAGCAGTGTCCAAAGGCTCCTGGAATAGTGTAACTGAGAGCAGTGCCCAGCGATCCTGGTATAATATAACTGCGAGCAGTGCCCAGCACTCGTGGAATAGTGTAACTGAGAGCAGTGTCCAGCGCTCCTGGAATAGTGTAACTGAGAGCAGTGCACAGCGCTCCTGGAATAGTGTAACTGAGAGCAGTGCCCAGCGCTCCTGGAATAGTGTAACTGAGAGCAGTGTCCAGCGCTGCTGGAATAGTGTAACTGAGAGCAGTGTCCAGCGCTCCTGGAATAGTGTAACTGAGAGCAGTGTCCAGCGCTCCTGGAATAGTGTAACTGAGAGCAGTGTCCAGCGCTCCTGGAATAGTGTAACTGAGAGCAGTGCTAGGCGCTCCTGGAATAGTGTAACTGAGAGCAGTGCCCAGCGCTCCTGGAATAGTGTAACTGAGAGCAGCGTCCAGCGCTCCTGGAATAGTGTAACTGAGAGCAGTGTCCAGCACTCCTGGAATAGTGTAACGGAGAGCCGTGTCCAGCGCTCCTGGAATAGTGTAACTGAGAGCAGTGCCCAGTGCTCCTGGAATAGTGTAACTGAGAGCAGTGTCCAGCGCTCCTGGAATATTGCAAATGAGAGCAGTGCCCAGCGCTCCTGGAATAGTGTAACTGAGAACAGTGCCCAGCACTCCTGGAATAGTGTAACTGAGAGCAGTGTCCAGCGCTCCTGGAATAGTGTAACTGAGAGCAGTGCCCAGCGCTCCTGGAATAGTGTAACTGAGAGCAGTGCCCAGCGCTCCTGGAATAATGTAACTGAGAGCAGTGTCCAGCGCTCCTGGAAAAGTGTAACTGAGAGCAGTGCCCAGCGCTACTGGAAAAGTGTAACTGAGAGCAGTGCCCAGCGCTCCTGGAATAGTGTAACTGAGAGCAGAGTCCAGCGCTCCTGGAATAGTGTAACTGAGAGCAGTGCCCAGCGTTCCTGGAATAATGTAACTGATAACAGTTTCCAGCGCTCCCGGAATAGTGTAACTGAGGGTCCAGCGCTCCTGGAATAGTGTAACTGAGAGCAGTGTCCAATGTTCCTGGAATAGTGTAACTGAGAGCAGTGCCCAGCGCTCCTGGAATAGTGTAACTGAGAGCAGTGCCCAGTGCTCCTGGAATTGTGTAACTGAGAGCAGTGCCCAGCGCTCCTGGAATAGTGTAACTGAGAGCAGTGCCCAGCGCTCCTGGAATAGTGTAACTGAGAGCAGTGCCCAGTGCTCCTGGAATAGTGTAACTGAGAGCAGTGTCCAGCGCTCCTGGAATAGTGTAACTGAGAGCAGTGCCCAGCGCTCCTGGAATAGTGTAACTGAGAGCAGTGCCCAGTGCTCCTGGAATAGTGTAACTGAGAGCAGTGTCCAGCGCTCCTGGAATAGTGTAACTGAGAGCAGTGTCCAGCGCTCCTGGAATTGTGTAACTGAGAGCAGTGTCCAGCGATCCTGGAATAGTGTAACTGAGAGCAGTGCCCAGCGCTCCTGGAATAGTGTAACTGAGAGCAGTGTCGAGCGCTCCTGGAATAGTTTAACTGAGAGCAGTGCCCAGCGCTCCTGGTATAGTGTAACTGAGAGCAGTGCCCAGCGCTCCTGGAATAGTGTAACTGAGAGCAGTGTCCAGCACTCCCGGAGAAGTGTAATTGGGAGCAGTCCCCAGCACTCCCGGAGGTACGATGGCACAATATGCTTCAATCTCTGGAGGTGAATTGTGTTTCAAAGGGTTGTTTACTCTTTGGGTATTTAATGGTATGTCATATTTTGGATAAACTTTTCTGCTCTCTTATGTTCCTCTACAACCATCTCCCGGAAGCCTCCTTTCAATGTTGAAAAGCGAAGATTTCTCCGGTCTATTCCCATAACGCAGGATCCTTCCTGGGTTTTGTGCTCCTCCAATTCTGGCCTCTTGCGCACACCCAATTTCAATCACTCTACCATTGGCCCTTAGCTCTGGAATTCCCTCCCTAAACCTCTCCTTCTCCACCACTCCTCCTTTGAGACATTCCTTAAAACCGACCTCTTTGACTCAGCTTTTGGCTGCCTGCCCTTTCGCGTCTGATTTTGTTTGATAATATTTCCTGGGAAACAGGTCGGGACACTTTACTCTGTGTCACGCCGATCTATGAATGCAGTTGTATGTTGCTAATCAGCCTCATAGCTCTCTTCCACACTACATCTAGCACTGAAATTCCCCAGTGGGACACAGTGTTCAAGGTGCGTTACAACCAGATCATTGTAAGGTTCCTCAGATTTGTATTCTGCTGCATCTACATCGCTCACTGTACCGATGACGTGGCTGATTTCAAATCTGCAGTGTTTGGATGTTTAACTCCTGGTCTTTTAGGAGTTGCTTGCGCTGTCCATTTTGGCTCCCTTTGAGACTCCATTGCACTATTTGAAAGAGCAGGGCGGCGGGAAGGGCAGAGGAGGACGGAGCCCTCCCTGGTGTCCTGAGACCAATATCTATCCCTCAATCAACATGACTAAAGACCTTGTTCTGATCACACTGCTGTTTGCGGGAGCTTGCTGTGTGAAAACTGGCTGCTGCTTTACCTATCTTACCACAGCGAGCCTGCTTCAACTGCACTTCATTGACTGCGAAGCGCTTTGGGATGTCCAGTGGTTGTGAAAGGTGCTAAATAAATGCAAGTCTTTCTTTGCACAGCTCACCCATTGAACACGGTCCTTCCATTGCTTCGCCCATTGGACCATTTGGGTGATTTCTAAGCCAGTTCCTTCAAGCCCAGTTTCCTTTGGGGGACCCAGTCCAAAGCTCTCCATTTTGATGAAGAGCCACGGCGAAAACTCCTCGTCAATGTGAGTTGCTGTTGTAACTCTTTCGAGTTATCGACAGTCACAGATTGTAACTCTTTCGAGTACAATCACAGTTCTTGGTTTTTCCGGGAGTGGGACATGAACCCACAACCCTCTGATTCAAAGGCGAGGGTGCTATGAACTGAGCCGCAGCTGACACCTGGAGTTGCTGTTGTAAGGGGTGCAGCTCCTCCCATTCTGTAATGAGTGGGGGATGAATCAAGGTGTTTGGATGGGACTTGGCCTTTGCCTCCACAAGATGACGGCGAGGCTCCTCGGTGATGGACCACGAAAGGGAGCCAATCAGCGCCCCGCTGGCTGCTGGCCGCTGGCCAATGGAGTGAAGGAGCCGACCGTCAATCAGTGGGGGGGGGGGGAAGGCGGGCGTCTCCGTCCAGGGCCAGCCAATCAGCCGTAGGGAGGGAGCTGGGTGGGTTGCTTTGGGCCGGCCAATCAGAGGTGGGTTTAGATGCGGCGGACCAATGGGGTGAAGCTGGAGGCGTTTTGGCCGTTGCTCCCCTGTCTTGGCGCGTGGTGGCGAATCCAATCCGGGCCGGCGCCATTTTAAGCAAGTGGAGAAGAGAAAAGTGGAAGATTGTTCATCATCCTGGAGCAGCTGTTCCGGGCCAAAAATACACAAATAGGAAATGTAAGGCTGGATTTTACCACAATGCGTGAAGGGGAAAAGAATTGGGGCGAAATTTTCAGTAAAGGAGAGACTCCCCTGAATATGTTCAGTTCCAAAATGACTGGTTCCTCGCTCTCTCTCCCCTGAAGGTGCTGCTGACTCTGACTGGGTTCATCTCCACACTCTCTGGTTCACAGAAACACACGGTGCAGAAGAGGCCCTTCAGCCCATCGAGTCTGCACCGACACGTGAGAAACACCTGCCCTACCTACCTAATCCCATTTACCAGCACTTGGCCCATAGCCTTGAATGTTATGACGATGCCAAGTGCTCATCCAGGTACTTTTTAAAGGATGTGAGGCTAACCCATCTCCACCACCCTCCCAGGCAGCGCATTCCAGACCCTCACCACCCTCTGGGAAAAAAGTTTTTCCTCACATCCCCCCTGAACCTCCTGCCCCTCACCTTGAACTTATGTCCCCTCGTGACTGACCCTTCAACTAAGGGGAACAGCTGCTCCCTATCCACCCTGTCCAAGCCCCTCATAATCTCATACACCTCGATCAGGTCACCCCTCAGTCTTCTCTGTTCCAACGAAAACAACCCAAGTCTATCCAACCTCTCTTCATAACTTAAATGTTTCATCCCAGGCAACATCCTGGTGAATCTCCTCTTCACCCCCTCCAGTGCAATCACATCCTTCCTATAATGTGGCGACCAGAACTGCAGACAGTACTCCAGCTGTGGCCTCACCAAGGTTCTATACAACTCCAACATGACCTCCTTACTTTTGTAATCTATGCCTCGATTGATAAAGGCAAGTGTCCCAAAGCCTTTTTCACCACCCCACTAACATGCCCCTCTGCTTTCAGAGATCTATGGACACACACGCCAAGGTCCCTTTGTTCCTCAGAACTTCCTAGTGTCATGCTGTTCATTGAATACTTCCTTGTCAAATTACTCCTTCCAAAGTGTATCACCTCACACTTTTCAGGGTTAAATTCCATCTGCCACTTATCTGCCCATTTGACCATCTCGTCGATATCTTCCTGTAGCCCAAGACACTCAATCTCACTGTTAACCACCCGGCCAATCTTTGTGTCATCTGCAAACTTACTAATCCTACCCCCGTCATAGTCATCTATGTCGTTTATATAAATGACCAATAATAGGGGACCCAGCACAGATCCCTGTGGCACGCCACTGGACACTGGCTTCCAGTCACTAAAGCATCCTTCTGTCATCACCCTCTGCCAACTAAGCCAATTTTGAATCCACCTTATCAAATTACCTTGTATCCCATGTGCATTTGCCTTCTTTATAAGTCTCCCATGTGGGACCTTGTCAAAGGCTTTGCCCTCTCCCTTGAAGACACTGATTCTAACTGGGTTCAGCTCTACACTCACTGCTTCCCCCCTCTCTTTTTCCTGAAGGTGATGACTTTGACTGGGTTCAGTTCTACACTCACTGGTTCCTCTCACTCACTCTCTTTCTCTCGCTCTGACCTGAAGCTGGTGACTTTGACTGGGTTCATTACTACACTCACTGGTTCCTTTCTCTCCCTGAAGGTCCTGAATCTAACTGGGCTCAGTTCTACACTCACTGGTTCTCCTCTCCCTCGCTCTGTCCTGAAGGTGATGACTCTGACTGGGTTCAATTCTGCACTCACTAGTTCCCCCCCTCTCTCTCTCTCTCCTGAAAGTGCTGACTCTGGCTGGGTTCAGTTCTACACTCACTGGCTCCTCTCACTCTCTGTCCTGAAGGTGCTGACTCTGACTGGGTTCAGTTTTACACTCATTGGTTCCTCTCCCTCTCTCTCTCTTTTCTGAAGGTGCTGTCTCTGACTGGGTTCGTTTCTACACTCTCTGGTTCCTCTCTCTCCCTCTCTCTCCCTTGAAGGCACTGACTCTAACTGGGTTCAACTCTACACTCACTGGTTCCCCCCTCTCTTTTTCCTGAAGGTGATGACTTTGACTGGGTTCAATCTTTTTTTTTGCCAATCATATTAAAACTGCTTCTGCTGGATACTGACTCAAGCCCTGTGAACCAGTTTCTCCTTAGTCACTCTATCAAAACCAGTCCTGGTTTTAAATGTCTCTGTTAAGCCTCCTCTTTACCCGCTCTGCTCTAAGGAAAACAATCCCAGTTTCTCCAGTCTCTCCACATGACTGAAAATCCCCTCATCCCTGTTCCCCATTCTCATAAATGTCCTCTGCACCTTCTCCAAGGCCCTGAAGTGTGATGCCCAGAATTAGACACAGTCCTCTAGCTGAGGACTAGCCAACGATTTATACAATTTCAGTGACATTTTCTTGCTTTTGTAATCAATATCTCTGTTTATGAAGGGAAATATCTTGCATGTCTTTTTCAAACAATCTTGTAAACTTGTTATGCCACCTTCAAAGACTTGCATACGTACACTCCCTCCATTCCTGAAACGCCTCTAGAATTGTTCCAATTGTCTCCTTCACATTTCTTTCTATAAAATTTCATTTGCCATGTGTCTGACCATTTCACCAATCTGTGTCCTCTGAAAGCCTGCTACTATCCTGCTCACTGTTTGCTACATTTCACCAATCTGTTCCTGTCCTCCCAAATCCTGCTGTCATCCTCACTGTTTGCTAAATTTCTGAGCAATGTGTCATCAACGAACGTTGAAATTACACCCTCTATGTGCAAGTCAATGCCATTTGTATTAAAAAGAGCAGTGGTTCAAATACTGACCCCTGGAGAATATCTCTTTAAACACCCCTCCAATCTGAACAACTATCGTTCACCACTTCTCTCTCTGTTCTGTCCCTTAGCCAACATCATATACACATTGTCACCCACTTCAATCCATGGGTTTCAGTTACTATAAGAACTCCATGAAATGTCAATTGATCACAAGTCTTTTGAAAGTCCATAAACATAACTTCAACGTCATTATCCCCCTCAGCACTTTCCATCACTTCATCAACGCTTCCCTTTAACATATCCATGCTGTTTGACGTTGATTAACCTATCTTTTTTCCTAGCAACAAATATTTTTATCCTGAATTTTGGCCTCTGGAAATTTCCTCAGCTCCGACATTATGCTAACTGACCTGGTACGGTATTTAATTCTTCTCCTACATACAAGGTGCAACCTTTACAGTCCTCCAGTCCTCTGGCATCACCCCCTTTTCCAATCAGGATGAAAGAATCATGGTCAGTCTGGCCGCTATTTCCACTCTTCCTGACCTTAAGTAACCCACATACATCCCATCCAGACCAGCTAAGTGTTTTACTTTCGTAAAAGTAAGATACTGCGGATGCTGGAAATCTGAAACAAAAACAGAAGGATCATACGGACTCGAAACGTTAACTCTGTTTCTCTCTCCAAAGATGCTGCTAGACCTGCTGAGTTTTTCCATTTCTATAAATGTTTTATTTTATTGTGATATAAAAAGTGCTGGATTGAAAGGGATTAACTGAACCTGTTTATTCAGTGACTGTAATTAATGGCAGTCTCAATGGATACTATTTGTGTCACTGGAGGGTTCCCTTCTATTAATAAGGGACTCGTTTCATTGAGTTATCCCATTGTGTCATAGGGAACATCACCTCCATCACTAACAGAGATCAACAGCTCCAGAGAGAGGGAGAGGAGAGATCAGAATCTGAGGGCAATAGATTGGGATGTTACAACAATGGATCAGAATCTGGGAACAATAGATTGGAATGTTACAACATTGGATCAGAATCTGGGAACAATAGATTGGAATATTACAACATTGGATCAGAATCTGGGAACAATAGATTGGAATGTTACAACATTGGATCAGAATCTGAGGACAATAGATTGGAACTTTACAACAATGGAACAGAATCTGGGAACAAAAGATTGGAATGTTACAACATTGGATCAGAACCTGAAAACAATAGGTTGGAATGTTACAACAATGGACAGGAGTTTCTCCCAGGCACTTTACTATCTCTCTACATACTATGATTGGTTACCATTAGATACTCGGACCTATTTCACATTGCAGCTGATTCAAGCAGGTTACTATCCCATTCTGGCTATTTTTGATGTCCCTGGTAAGTCTCTCTATCTAGCTATTAATTCTATCAACTGCATTACTGTTGTTACCATTTAAATTTCAGGCAGACAAAAGCCATTGTCTTCAGTACCAGTCACAAAATCCGTTCCCTTTCCATCAATTCCACCCACATCCCTAGCAAATATCTGAGGCTGAACCAAACAGTTTGCAACTTTCATGTTCCCTTTGACCCTGAGCTGATTTCCGACTCCATATCCTCTACATCACCAATCCTGCCCACTAACACTTCAATCATAATCTGCGCTTTTGTTAAATTAAGGCTCGACCATTCCAATGCTTTCCTGGTCACCCTCCCAGCTACACACCTTCATAAACCACAGCCCAAACTCTGCTGCCCTTATTGTAACTTGCGTTAAATTCTGTTCACTCATCATCCCTGTGCTCACTGACCGACATTAAGGTGTTACCAGAGCGGGAACCAATTTCAATATTCTCACTCTTGTGTTTGGATCCCCTCATGCTCTCGGCCCTTTAATTAGTCACATTTTTCACCCATTTCTTGACACACAATACTTCCAGTATTTATCAAATTTCCTTTTCTAAAATCCCTTTCTCTCCCTGGCTGTGATTTTGGACTCTGTAGATCCATTGGTGCTGGCATTCCAAAGCCCAGGAAGTATAAAGTTGTGTGGGACATGATGTCGATCACTTTCCGGTGTCTCCCGCATGCACAAGGCATTTCAGCAGCTTTGACATGCCGTTGGAACTCAGTCTGTGTCTGTCACTGAACGCCTTTGTTGGTCACTGTCAGCTGAACATGTGTTCAGCAGCACGAGGAACCCCCTCTAGTGTCATTTAAAAGGACCAAATATCTATCTAGCTGATGAGTGGCTCTTGACTTACTTCTGTTGTTGGAAAGTTAGTGGAGGTGTTGTTGATGGTTTTCTGCAGGCTGTGTTGTGAGCTGCTGCATGTATTCAGGGAGGACCGAGAAGTTGGTGATCCAACTGTGGACAAGGTATCGGGGACTGTAGTTACAGTGTGTTTGGGTCTGCAACATGACCAACAAATGGAGCAGAGGCTGCAGAGAGGGGGAGCTGTGAAAAGAGGGAGGAGGAGTGGGGCTCTGCTGTACCCGCTGGGGTTTTTCCCATAACACTTTACCAACTGAGCGTGAGGCGACTCAGATTCAACACGAGGTGGCCACTGAGCTGTGTCACCTTCTTCAATAAGACCTGGAGCCTCACACCATGGAGAGGATGGCGCTGTCAGTGGCCCTTAAGGTCACGGTTTCATTGAACCAATATGGATCCGGAACTTTCTAGACTCGAGTGGGTGGCATCTCCATCATCTCCCAAAGGACGGCATCTATGTCGGGTGAGGTGAGTACACCATTTACTTCCTCGGCAGGGAGAATCAGGATGAGAGGTCACATGGTTTTCCCATGCGAGCAGGTTTCCTGATGGTGTATGTGCATCCGCTGGGTCTCCATGTCGAAGGGGAAATGTATAGGAACTGAAAGAACTCTCACTCCATTAATGTATCGTTACAAACAGGATGGGGGTGAATTTAAACAGCCCTGATCTTTCCCCTCACTGCCCGTCCGTAAACAGAAAGGTGTTTTTGATTTCCAGTCTCCCCCTTTATTAGTGGTGCCGTGTTTTCCCCAACTGTTCAATTTGGAGTCATCCAAAGCTCTATTAATAACCCCACAGCAAACTCGAGATAACGTAAACTAAGAAAGTTGGTTTATTTTGCACACACACAAAATGCGGCAAAGTGGTTTTGCTTCTTGCACTCATACGATAAAAGAGGGATAAGGGGAAGGAAGGGTTTCAGGGCAAGATCACGATAAAAATAAAAGTTATTGTTTCACATGAGTCCAGAACCCAGAATCAAAAGTCCAATGGGGTATTACTCCAGAGTTAAGCAGGCTGAAACTGTTGCAGGGTGATCCATCTTTCCAGAAGCGATGACTTCTACAATGGGAGAAGGCACGCAGAGATAAATTAGTCTTGAAGGCACAGATACAGGAGTTCCAAAGTTCCAGTAGTTTACAAGTGTAGATGAGGGTCAGGCACTTATCTGGACAGAGCTCTTTCTGCTGCTACCTGTTAGAAGATAAAATGGCAGACTGCCTGGGTTCAGTTCTACACGGCAACATTACAGGTTCTAGCAGTTTGGTCATGTGGCATACCTCCATTTGTTCTCCTGGGCCTTGGTCAAAGGATGTATTTCTTCAGGACTGGAATCTTAAGGTGTTTAATAGAGGATTCAGGGTCCCTTTTACCCTTTGCGGACATACCATCTCCGTTGGCCAGAGCTCTGCTTAGAAACGCAAAGCGGATGCATTTCTTTGGCATTTGATTGTTGGCCATCAAAGAGGGCATTAGCACCTCTTTAAAGATAACAAGGTCCCTGCAGGTTTCTGAAGGTTAGAAATTCCTCTGGTACGAGTCACAGCTAGTCAGGGTAAAGACTTGTCCATTTCTAAAATAAAAATAATAATTTTATAAAGTAACCAGGTTGACGTAGATAGATGTATTTTCTCTCCTGTCTTCTGGATGGGACAGTACAGTTGCTGTGTGACCATGCACAGTACATCAGGTTGGTGAATGTCCACTATCCTGGCAGTAGCCACGATACCTTCATTCTGAAGCGGTTACCCATTCCCAACATCTCCGGGCCTCCATGGAAAACTAGAGGGTGGATTCTCGGTGATGAAGTGTTCTTGCTCAATACAACTGCCCTCCCCACCGCCAAGCAACCATGTGAAAATAACAATCCATATACAGAGCGCACTGGAGCTCCATACAAGAAGCAGGCCATTGGAGTGATGAAGCAATGCTCCTGATGCATGACCCTCTTGGAGGCAGTCCCCCAATAGACGCTGGATCAGATGTTCTAGTGCAAGCTTCATATTATGGCCAAAATGAGGACATTGTCACCAGGAATCTAGAGTACTCCTCAGAAGGAGGAACAGGAGGCAGGGAGGTTATTTCCTGGATGCCTTCGACCCTGACAAGCTACCGGACTGTGCCAACTCAGATTCCAGTTCCCACAGGACAACTTCCCTTTCCCACAATGGATCCCCCATTCTCCACCGTTACATCCATCTGATATACCCATCACAGCTTCCCCTTGGCCACCACCCTGTATTAAAAAACAACAGTAACAAAACCCTTTTTATTAACATCTTTATCCAACAACAGTCAATTAAACAAACAAAACTGAACTATTCACCCTTGTATTCGCTTAGTGCCTGTCTTGTGGGTTCCCTCGCCTTGCCTAGTGCTCCTACACAGTGCTGCCCCAATGACTGCTGGTGAAAGGCTGCTGACTTTCGCTGGGGGAGGCTGCAGATGGTCTTGTAGAACACATTCGATCAGCTCTGGGTCTTGAGGGCTCAGATTCGGACTGTGCCACCTCGACATGGGCAGCAGCAGTGCGGGCTGACTGATGGCTAACAGCAAGGACACTGGCGGAGTGGCAGTGAAGGGAGAACAAATGTTGTCACGCTGAGAGATGACAGCAGGTTCATGCTCCATGCATACACTGTTACTCCCATGGAACAGAACCTCAGCCGTCCTAGTAATCTGCCAGATTGCTGCACTGCTGAATCTGCGTGTCCCTTTGAGCACTGAGATCCACAGCCATGATGGCAGCAGTCTGAGCCTGCATGGCAGCAAGCATGGATCTCATGAGCGCAGTCGGAGCTCCCTCTGCAACACTGAGATGTTGGATGGTTTCAGCCTGTGCCGCAGTGGAATCTGAGACAATGTCCATCAGACTCTGTATCGCAGCTGGGTCTGCTAGTGTTGTCGTGGCGTTAGTGACCACTTCCACAGGTCCCAGCAAAGTTCTTACCTGAATCCCGTGATCATAACTCGTTTGTGATCTCGCCCTCCAGTGAGCTGGCATACAAACTATCCTTTCCCTCTGGCCTGGCTGTAGTGCACTGGTGCTCAGTGATTCACAACTGTCAGGACAAGGATGGGAGGAGTACATGGATTATCTAGCCCTCTACTCCATAAGTTGTATCATTAGTTTAAAAGTTTAATTTACTCACCAAAATGGCCAATTGTTTAGCTTCACTACTGGTATACAGAATAAAAGAGACTTTAACCAGGCTTCTTTCAATAAACTCAGAATGATTGATTTATTATAAAACAAAATTTCTTTTTAACAGTTGCAAGAACTGGTTAACACACAATTATAAGCTGGAAGTATAACTATCACTTCTTAAAACCTCCTCAGCTCACGCACACACAGACATACACAGACAAATAAAGGGCACACAAGTAGTTTGGGAAAAAAACATTATAAGAAAAAGATACAGTTCACAGAGGTTCGATGCTGTCAATCTATAGCCCCTCCATGTGAAGATCCCAGTAGATGTCTGGAGGTTCTCAGTAATGGAGCTTCGGTGTCGAGGAGAATATAGAGCTGGACCAATTCTTCCTGTCTCAGCTTTGCAGGTCCATAATGCAGACAAGTTACACTCAAATGAGGATTCCCTGGCTACAGGTTTATAACCACACAGAATTTCAGGCAAGGCAGAGAAAGAGAGAGTAGGATAACCTTCCTGCTCAGATTACTCCCCAACAAGACTGAATTCACAAAACAACAGATTCAAAACTTAAAGCTTGTGTCTATCATGTGATTTCCAGTGAATTACTTGCCTGTGCCTTTACCAGTTTGTTTCCCCAACAATTAAAGTGATTGCAGTTCAAAAAAAATAAACAGCTCTTCCTCAAGTACCATACTGGTCAGGTGACTTCTTGGAAAAGGCCTGCTTGTTGACAGTTCCCAGGTGAATTTATGAACCTTTTAAAAAAAAAAAATCCAGGTCAGCATCCAAATGTACAGATAATGCAATGTCTTTCCAAATTTTATAAGAAAAATCCAGCTCCTGAAGATATGGTTTTCCCAACATCACGAACAGATTCAGACTCAGAAATTGAAAATGCTGGAAAAGCTCAGCAGATCCAGCAGCATCTGCGGAGAAAGAAAGAGAGCTAACGTTTCAAGTCTGTATGACTCTTCCTCAGAGACAACAGATTCCGACACTGCACTTGCCTCTGATTAGACGCAGTGCAAATATTTGAGCTGTTGGCTGTGAGTGTCAGATGAAGCTTCATCGTCAGTGCTATGCTGCTTATCTCTCTCTCTCTCCCTCTCTTGCCTCATGGAGCTGCTGTGACTGGGAACCTAGCCATTTTCAGGTATGATTTGGAAAGTATGAAATCAAAAAGGGAGGTTGGGCTGAGGGATTGGGAGTGGGATGGAAAGCAAGAGGTCGATGTTCCCACCATCTGCAGCTTGTACATCATTCCAGAGAACAGGATGGTGAGCTGGGAGTTCAGAAAGTGCGTAAGGCAGGAACATAGCACCATTCGGAATACTCTCAGTGACATCGGGTGCTACAGGCTCTGTCACAGCACCGCCATGATACAGAGAACCATCTCATCCTTCAGGCTCAGGGGTTGAAGGTTTGCATGGTCCCCACTGGTTCTCTGCTACTCTCTTTGACTATTGGTCAACTTGTCCTGCAAGAGACAGAGAGGGCAGAATGTCAGTGATTGTGTTGCACTGTGTTTGGGTGATGTTCCTGTCGTAGCTGAATAGCTGGAGGTATGTGGAGGCAACGAGAGGTGTGTGTGAGGTTGGTATCATTGGAAGATGTGTAAGAGCGAGGTGAAGTATGAATGTTAAGTGTGAGTCCTAAGTGTTAGGGACTGCTGATGGATGAATGCTGGGAGTGTAGGACATTGAGCAGTGTAAGAGGTTGGTGGTATTGGGGGCAGGAGATGCCATGTGAAGATGAATTCACTGACATTACCGACTCGCATGAGCTTATTAAACTTCTGGCATGGCAGCCATGTCTTTGGGACCAAACTTCTTGCTTTGACCTCCCCAGCCACTTACTCTCATTCCCTTGAACTGTGTGGCCCTCTCTCTGCCCCAGTATTCCTTTTGCCTTGTCTTCAATTACAGCATTCACGGTCAACAGCAGCGGCCTCCTGTGATTCAGTGCATCTTCCCTTTAAGAGGGACTGACTGTCTTTAAGAGCTGGAGGCTGGCTGAAACACGTGCCAGCCACACTCACTCACACACACACACACAGTTAGACTCCCTGTTGAGCCTAGGTCATGTTGGGCAGCAGGTAGAATCCATGGAAATGAGGAGCCACCATGTATCTTCGACAGGAATGGACACAAGGCAGATTACAAATAATGACCCCTACGCCCGAAAAATGGCAGAAATCTCTCTTTCCTTTTGTGTCTACGTTCCTTTCTCCCCTTCACACTGTCTCTCCCTCTTTCTCCACATTTTCACCGTCTGTCTCTTGATCATTCAATCTGAGATTGAGGGAACACAGAAGGAGGCTACTTGGCCCATTGTGTCAGTGCTGTCTCTTTGAAATACCTACATAATTTGTTACATCCTCCTCTTTCCTGAGATTTCTGCTGTGAACCAATCATTCACTGGAGCTGGGTGAGGGAGAGGAGGCAGCATAAATTCTGAAGAGGAGATTGAGGAAGAGGAGGTCAAGGAGCAGGAGGAGGAAGAATTGCAAGAGGAGGAGGATAGTGAGGACAAAGGTCCATGGGAGAGACTCCAGAGATGAGGTGCGTGATGTGGGCCTTCTAATGGCACAAGAGCCCGTGCAGAGTGTCATTGTGGCCAACGACCTGCTCATCCAGCATTGCTTCACAGGATTGGAAGAGCGTGTGAACCAAGACCTGAAAGAGAGAGGAGGGGGATGGAAATACCAAGCGCTGGGCATTGTATCCATCATTCATCCGATGGCATGTCAGGCAGGAGGAAGGTTACTGGATGCTGCACACAGGCTGCCAGTGAGAAAATGATGCCCTGTGACCACATAGTGTCTTCAACATCTTTTAAATATCGTGGAAATGGTTTGTTTTTTTTTTAACATTAAGGTTTTGATTCTAACAGTCGCTTGCTATGAGAGAACCTGAACATTGCTGAGGAAGGAGACATGTTGCCAAAGTTTTCGGCCTTGCTCTCATCAAGACAAATACGAGAATTCTGAGAGATCTGTTGTGATCAGCTGGTTGTTCACCGTGTAACACACAAACTCACAAATTCACCAAAGCCCACCACTGTCGAACCCAAAAAGTGCCCACTCTACCTCAAATATCCCGGAAAGGGAAAATATGAACACAAGATTCAGCAAGAAGTTTCATGTTCATAGCAGTGGATATGCAAATGGTATTTTCCACTAACAGGTGCTGCCATTAGTTCAAAAAGATCTTCTGCCGGTCAAAAAATTGAGCAATATCGTGAATGAATTTTAGCGCCACAGCAATGCCAGGTCCACGGGCTGTATGCCCCAGTGCTTGGCTGATCAAATCAAATCAAAGCATGTCTCTTTGGTTATTCATCATTGGCAGAGTAGAGATTGCATTCAACCAGCCTGCATTTGCCCATCACGCCCCATCACTCCTGACTGCTGCTCTCCCTCGTCACTCTCTCCCCCTCATCACTCCCGACTGTTGCTCTTCCTCATCACACTATCTCACTCCTGGCTGATGCACTCCCCTGTCACTCTCTCTCCACCATCACTCCTGGCTGTTGCTGTCCCTTGTCACTCTCTCTCTGCCCTCCCCTTCACCCCCAGCTCCCCATTCACACCCAGCCCCCTCCCCATCACCCCCAGCCCCCCATTCATTCTCAGCCCCATCCTCATCACCCCGAGCTCCCCATTCACTCCCAGCCCCCTCTCCTTCACCCCCAGCTCCCCATTCATTCTCAGCCCCATCCCCATCACCCCCAGCTCCCCATTCACTCCCAGCCCCCTCCCCTTCACCCCCAGCTCCCCATTCATTCTCAGCCCCCTCCCCATCACCCCCAGCCCCCCATTCATTCTCAGCCCCATCCCCATCACCCCCAGCTCCCCATTCACTCCCAGCCCCCTCCCCTTCACCCCCAGCTCCCCATTCATTCTCAGCCCCATCCCCATCACCCCCAGCTCCCCATTCATTCTCAGCCCCATCCTCATCACCCCGAGCTCCCCATTCACTCCCAGCCCCTCCCCTTCACCCCCAGCTCCCCATTCACTCCCAGCCCCTCCCCTTCATCCCCAGCTCCCCATTCTCACCCAGCCCCCACCCCTTCACCCTAGCTCCCCATTTACTCCCAGCCCCCACCCCTTCACCCCCAGTTGCCCAGTCATCCCCAGCCCCTACCCCATCACCATAAGTCACCATGCCTACACCGTAAGCCCTCACCCTGTCACCCCAAGCCCCCACCCCATCACCCCCAAGCCTCCACACCCATCACCCCAAGCTGCCGCCTCATCACTCCAAGCCCCCACTCCATCACCCCAAGCCTCAACACCCATCACCCCAAGCCTCCACACCCATCACCCCAAGCCGCCGCCTCATCACCCCAAGCCCCCACCATACTCCCCGTCACCATAATCTCCCCCAGCTCCCCCATCACTCCTGACTCCCCCTTTCCCCAAGCTCCCTCCTCACCTGCAGCTCAGACCCATCACATGCCTGTTCCTCCCATTATTACCTCTGATGCTCCCCATCTAACCCCCAGCTCCCTGTCACTCCTGGCATCCCTCAGCTGCCTCCTACTCCTCCAACTCCCTCTCATCACCCCGGCTTCCCCTGCCTGTCATGAAAATATAATAATTTTCATAATATTATGATTTATTTTAAAGGTAGGCTAATAGTGGGAGTTGGATTAGTTTCTCTGCGTGGTTGTATGTGTTTGTTGTGGGGGAGGTGGGACTTAATTGAATTGCAGGCAGCTAGTCTGGAGCTTTTGAGTTATCAAAATGGAAGGTAGGTTTGAAATGCTAAATACCTAAACATTGCTGAAGTTTTAGAATGTGAGGTATGAGGAACATTTGCATTTTTAGATAAATTAGGTTAGTTTGAATTTTAAAGAGATGGTAAGATGTTAAACCTAGCCATAAAAAGTTAAGCCAAACAGTTTTTTTTTAACTTTCCCAAAGGTTACTGATAATATGAGCACTATGAAAGATTTATATTATGAGAATAGTAAAGTTGCAAAGACATATTGGAACAATGGAATTTACAGTAAAAAAGGGGAAACATGTATAAAGGAGGTAAGGTTATGTGCAAAGGGGAAGGCATTCTAAGATCCAACACAATTGTGAAAAGCCTCCAGCCTGTCTGCATCAAGTTACTGTCTACAGGTACGGAAGCTAAGAAAACTCACAGTGATTATCACTGTCCAGGGTATTGTGTGCTGTGCTTGGGTCTGTTGAAATGTATTTGTTTTTACAGTTGCTTTAACAGAGGTGTAACTGGGAATCAGATTAATTGGGGATTTAGGAATTATTATAGTAGGAATTTATAGACCTATGTATGTGTTTAAAATCTTTTCCTTTATTAATGTTTAATTTAGTTTTGTAAAAAATCTCTAAGGCTTGGTGGACTTATTACTACTGAATTCAAGGCACACATCTCAAAATAAAATACAAATTGCAGAACAGTTGTGACAGCTGTTTCAAGTTCCCTCCGGGATTTGAGCAGCTTGGCATTTACCATCTGCTGTGCCTTAACATGCCATCCTCACGCCCCTCCAACTCCTCTCCACCATCCCCGGCTCCCCATCCCAACTGCCTACTCCCACCTCATCCTGAATCACCCTGACACTGTCACCCCTGACTGCTCACTGATCACCACCCACTCACTCTGTTGTGCCTGGCTCCCTTTTCCATGGCTCCCCAAATCATTAAGATAAAAGCAAAATACTGCAGATGCTGGAAATCTGAAACAAAAATCAGAACATGTTGGAAAAACCCAGCAGGTCTGACAGCATCTGTGGAGAGAGAAACAGAGTTGACGTTTCGATTCCGTATGACTTCTTTTATCAGCATTTTCTGTTTTTGCTCCAAAATCATTGCTGGCTCCCCCAATCTACAAGTCTCCAACCACCAATCATCCAAGGCTCTCCCCTCCTCTTCTCACTCCTGGGTGCAACCTGCCAACCCTGGCTGCCACCCCCTACTAGCCCATCACCCCCTCTCTTCCCTCAACACCCCAACTCTCCCCATCACCCTGGCTCCACCCTGTTAGCCTCAGCACCCATGCATTGCATCCTCACCACACCATACCCTCATCGCACCATTACCTTTACTTCTTCGTCACCCTGACTCCTCCCATTACCCATGGTTCAACCTGCCACTCTGCCTCCCCTATGATCTCTGGCTCCCCCATCACTCCTGCCTCCCCTCTCTTTTCACCTTCAGCTTTTGTCAGTTAATCTCTCCTGCCTTCCACCCTATCACAGATCTTCCCATTTGTACTTTCAGGTACAATTATTTCAGTATGTCACTGGATATAGTTACACATTTGAAACTCTCAGTCCTTCCTCAATCAAACTGGTAACATTGCCCATGCCTGATGTATAATTTGATTACTTATTTCCCTTCCTTACAGTTAACTCAGTGACGTTTGTGAGCCTGCCTTTCAGAAAGTGTGGTCTTTCCAAATGTGTCACTCGTTACCTAGTGGCCATGGCACTGGCAGACCTACTGGTTGTTATCTTTGACCTGATATTGAAACACATTCCCATTGTTTATCACGAATATTCTGCTTTTCTGTATGACTTCCCTGTGTGTAATATCCATGCCATGCTACTTTATGCAGCCACTGACTGTTCTGTCTGGTTCACTGTTGCTTTCACCTTCGATCGATTTGTGGCCATTTGTTGCCAGAAGCTGAAAAGTAAATATTGCAATGAGAAAACGGCAGCTGTGGTTCTGGGAACAGTGAGTGTGCTGAGCTGTTTAAAGAACATTTTCTGGTATTTTATGTTCACATGTTTGTATTCACTGCGGAACATTCCCTGGTTTTGCTATTTAACAAAGGCGGTTCAGATATCTCATGTCTGGGGATCAATCTTGTTCCTCCATTTCATTCTAACCCCAGGGGTTCCTTTTATCCTGATTCTGCTGCTCAATGGTTCTCACCGTCAGGCACATTTTAGTGAGCAGCAGAGCCCGCAGGAGACTCCGGGCTCAGAGCTGTGGGGAGAGTCCCAGAGACCCAGAGATGGAGAGTCGAAGGAAATCCATCATTTTACTGTTTGCGATCTCAGCCAATTTCATCCTGTTATGGGCAACGTTAATGTTTTATTGTATATGGTGGCGAATGTATGATAATCGTTTAAAATGCTTTATAAGACTTTATACTTCTTTAGAATCCTTTATAAGCAGTTTTCAATCATTACAATCCTTTATATGCCTTTATACTTCATTGTAATGCTTTATTACCATTTACAATATCTTAGAATCCTTTATACAGACTCGAAATGTTAACTGTGTTCCTCTCCGCAGATGCTGTCAGACCTGCTGAGTTTTTCCAGCTATTTTAGTTATTGTTTCAGATTTCCAGAATCTGCAGTATTTTGCCTTTATTCTTTTATGTTCAATCCCTCTCGTAACAAAGGATAGCATTCCGTTAGCCTTCTTAATTAGTTATTCATTAACTCTTAATTCGTTAGCCTAGCTGTACCTGCATACTAACTTCTCGTGACTCATGTACCAGAGCACCCTCTGTACCTCAGAGGTCTGCTATCTCTCTCCATTTGAATCATATGCTGCTTTTTTATTCTTTTTTCCAAAGTGGACAAGTTCACATTTTCCAACATGATATTCCATCTGCCAAATTTTTGCCCACTCACTTAACCTATCTATGTCCAGTTGCAGACTCCTTATGTCCTCTTACCACCTTACTTTCCTACCTATCATTGTGTCATCATCAAATTTAGCAACCATTCATTCAGTACATTCATCCAAGTCATTGATATAAATTGTAAATAGTTGAGGCCCCAGTACTGATCCTTGTGGCACTCCACTCGTCACATCTTCCCAACCCAAAAATAACCCATTTTTCTCTACTCTCTACTTCCTGTTAGCTAACCAATCCTCTATATTTCCCAGGGTCCTCCCATTTATCGTGATTTCCCATGCCCTGTTTGTACTGCCTAAGTGCATCACCTCACACTTGTCCGGATTAAATTCGATTTGCCACTGATCAGCCCATCCGACCTCCCTCCCCTTCACCTCCTGATTCACAATTATTTATGGGATGTTATATCTTCTAAAGTGAAGACAGATGGAAATTATCTGTTCAATCAATCCGGCATTTCTTTTCCCTTTCCAGTATTAATTTCCCATTCTCATTCTGGTTTGACCAGATGGTCAATAAAAAAAAAACCTGGAATTAAAATGTTGGCTTTAAGAGTCAACCACATTATTGTAGATCTGGAGTCACATGTAGGCCAGACCAGGCAAGGCCAGCAGATTTCCTTCCCTAGGTGGCATTAGTGAACCAGATGGGTTTTTATGACAATCATTAGCCATCATCAGACTTTTAATTCCAGATTTTTATTGAATTCAAACTCCACCATCTGCCATGGTGGGATTCAAATGCAGGTTCCCAGAGCACTATCCTGGATCGTTGGATTACCAGCCCAGTGACAGTACCACTATTTTTTCCCACACAGAGCACATTGCTGTTCTTACAATTGCCCTCATGAGTGCAGGATGAAAAACTTCGAGAAAACAACCTTTCTCAGCAAAACTCAAGTTCTGTATTAGCAAACGACAATTTCTACCTCCGTATTAAGCTTTTAGTCATTCTTTGCTGTTCTTTATATTCTGTCCAATCTTCTGGCTTGCCACTCGTCTTTGCTGAATCATACACTTTCTCTCTCACTTTGATTCAATGAGACTGGAAATCCTCATGAGAAAGATGAAGTTTCGGTGAGATTGGTTATCTCACAAAGTGACAAATGGTTGGGCCTTTGAGAAATCCATGGAATTGGATTTAGTTGCATCTGTCTTTTATTGTGTAGTGTGGTGTGTTGGATGACATTTCGCTTGTGGTTCACATGTACTTGATGTTTATACTGAATGTTAACATGTGCTTGATACTTATACTGAATGTTAGAGTATGAATTAAATATTTTCAAATTGTTTTCTCTTTCTGAACTTGTATAATAAAGTTTATTTTCATTTGTTCAAAACCCATGGAATCTTGTGACTTTATTCCCTTGGAAAGCATCCCGAATCTCAAACTTAAAACAATATTGGTCCCTAACTGGATATCCCCCCCAGGTGCTGGGGTCTGGCCAAGGATCATAACAGTCAATTCATTGCACCTTGTACGAGCTGAATGATATTACAGAGATAGGAGGGCTATAGGATCTGGAGGATGTAACAGAAGTAGTGAGGGGTGTAGCTTTTAGATGATGTTACACTGATAAGGAAGTTTGTCGTGGCTGGAGGACATTACAGAGATAGGAAAGAATGTAGAACTTAGGGGATGTTACAGAAATAAGGAGGGCTGTAGGGGTTGAAAGAGGTTAGAGGGATATTGAGGGCTGTAGGGGCTGAAGGAGGTCACAGAGATAGGGAGGGCTGTAGGGGCTAAAAGAGGTTACAGAGATATGGAGGGCTGTAGGGCCTGAAGGAGGTAACAGAGATAGGGAGGGTTGAAGGGGCAGGAAGAGGTTGCTGAGGTAGGGTGGGTTGCAGGGGCTGGAGGGCATTACAGTGATGGGGAGGGTTGTAGGAGCTGGAGGAGGTTACAGAGGGTGCGTTGCAGGGGCTGGAGGGGATTACATAATTAGGGAGTGTTATAGGGGCTTGTGGAGGTTACAGAGATAGGGTTGGATGGGCTGGAGGAGGTTACAGAGATTAGGGAAGATTGTAGGGGTTGAAATAGGTTATGGAGATGGGGAGGGGTGTAAGGGTTGGAGGAGATTACAGAGATCAGGAGGAATGTAGGGCCAGGAGGAGATTACAGAGCTACGGAGGGATGTATGGGCTGGAGGAGGTTACAGAGATAGGGAGGTTTGTTGGGGCTAGCGGAGGTTACAGAGATAGGGAGGGTTGTAGGGGCTGGAGGAGGTTACAGAGGTAGGAACGTTTGTGGGGCTGGAGGAGGTTACAGGGATAGGGAGAGTTGTAGGGGCCTTTTTAGTCATTGATGGGATGTAAGCGTCATTGTCTTGGCCAGCATTTATTGCCCATCAGTAATTGCTCTTGAGAAGATGATGTTGAGCTGCCTTCTTGAACTGTTGCAGTCCATGTGGTGTAGATACACCCACAGTGCTATTGGTGGGGGGCTTATCGGATTTTGACCCAGCGACAGTGAAGGAACAGCCGATATACTTCCAAGTCAGGATGGCGAGTAGCTTGGAGGAGAACTTCCAGGTAGTGGTGTTCCCATGTGTCTGCTGCCCTTGTCCTTCTAGATGGTAGTGGTCGTGGGTTTGTAATGTGCTGTTTAGGGAGCCTTGGTGAATTGCTGCAATGCACCTTTTAGATGATACACTCTGCTGTCAATGTTGATGGTGGAGGAAGTGAATGTTTGTGGATGGGGTGTCAATCAAGTGGGCTGCTTTGTCCTGGATAGTGTCAAGCTTCATGAATTGTTATGACAGCAGTTGGTAAAGGCTGAGTTATTTAAAATCTCAGAGGGAAATTTTAAACAACTGTCATAACCTATATTTTCAAGTTGTATGAGATACAGCTCTAAATTCAGGAATAAAATCCACCAAGCCTCAAGACGTTTTCTATATAAATGAAATGAAACATTTATTAATTTAACAACAAATTTAAACACATAGTCATGTCTACTCACACCCACAGACACAGACCCTACTACAAGTCCAATTTAAAATAATTTCCAATACCATTATATACATTAATATCTTCATGACAGAGCGTTGTGGGAGCTGCACTCATCCAGGCAAACGAAGAGTATTCCATCACACTCCTGACTTGTGCCTTGTATGTTGTGGACAGGCTTTGGGGAGTCAGGAGGTGAGTTATTTGCTGTAGTATTCCTAGCCTCTGACCTGCAGTGCATCTTGTAGATAGAGAGAACGGGAGAGAGGGAGACAGATAAAAGAAGAGGGACAACGAGATATGGACAGAGAGAGGGAGACAGGAAGAAAAACAGAGAGGACAGGACAAAGGGAGAGGGATAGAGTAGGAGATGCAGAGGGAGAGAGACAGAGAATGATGGACAGAGGGACAAAGAGAGAGATAGGGACTGAGAGAAAGAGCTGCACAGGGAGAGAGGGGTGCCATGTAGCGATGGGGGAAGAAACATAGAAGTTGACAGAAAAAGGCAGAGGGAGAGGGAGATAGAAAGCAGGTCAGACATAGTGGGGCATGGAGTTAGGGACAGAGAGGGAGAGAGAGACTGAGAGAGTAGACAGAGGGAGAGGGACAGAGGGAGAGAGACAGAGGCTGAAGGACAGAGATAGATGCCATTCAGACAGAGACATACAGAGAGAGAGAGGGATAGGGGAAGAAGGGCAGGGAAAGGGACAGAAAGAGGAAGTTAGGAATGGGGATAGAGAGAGGGAAAGAGGGAGAGGGATAAAGAGAGGGGGACAGAGTATAGAAGAAGGATCCTGTACATTAACTGAGGACTGAGTACAGTACCGTCCACCGCCAATGATGTAAGAAGGAACCTGACCTAGAGCTTGGGTCAGCAGCGTAAGGACATGGAGCCCTCTCCATACCTGTACCCTCTACTGTAAATCTGTACATAATTCAGTAATGTTAATCAAGGCTTCTTGGTAACTTCTACAAGACTGCTTAATGGTATCTAAGCAATACAGGCCACAGGTAGTGACAACCCAACAAAACATGGTGGCAGCTGGAGATCAAAATCCACATCCTCTGTAAGAAGATTGAAGAAATCAAGAAAAGGACACCAGCAATTAATTTCTGCCCAAGAAAAAGCCTCACTCAAGAAGCAAGAAGCCGAGAAAACTCGCCTGAAAAGCTCCAGAGACAGAAGAGCCTGGCAGCAGAAAAAAAGGCAGAAGTTAAGCTCAAGCTAAAGTCTCCAGTGTGCCTCTGTGGAAGCAGCTTTAACAAAGCAGAGCTAGCAGCCTACAGCCTGCAGTGTGAGATACAACCTCTTTAAAGTTCTAGGGAAGCCAGGCCTGTGAACTATTTCTTTTAAAGGTCAGTCAGGCAGAAAACACAGTTGCACATTTGTCACTAGCTGTGACTGAACACTCCCTTCATGTGGCCCCCAGGTCTGGAGCAGAGCAAAAGGGGGGAAAAAAAATCGAACATGCAGAAACCCCTGCTTAAATGAAAACCTGAGTGCCTTGCGAAATGTTTGGCATCCCGGCCAGTGAGACTTCTGCCCTCCTGACACGGATCTGACCCATGGCAGACTGATGCCATTCAACTGACCCACAGTCACGACCTGACCCGTGGCCATTTTGCAGCTCCTTCCTCCTCCCCGCCTATTGCCTCCAATTTAAAAGTCACGGCAAAAGTCCAAACGGCACAAAACTCTTCTCAGCAATGCCAGTGGTGCCATTTTGAAATCCTCCGATCTCTTAAGGGACACCCACACTTTAAAAATGTTTTGACCATGGATCTCAATTCGTCATTGCCACCCCCAATGTGCCTTACCTATGGCCCGGGCCAATCTCACAATTGGAGTTACTGGAGGGAAAGGTTCCTCAGATATAGCACAGCTGCAGGATTAAATTAAAAAGTCGGAGGCAGAAGAAGTTTGCACTTTATTCAATTGGGCCGATAACAGATGATATCATCCCCAGGCAAGACATAGATGAATCATCTGCTAAATTTGAAGATGTTTTAATATATTTTGATCTCTTTTTCAACCTGCAATCCATCAAGATCTTGGAATGCACCAAATTTAACAGGAGAGTCCAGCAGCCTGCGGAGCCCATCGATTCCTTTACCAACGACCTCTACCACAGGGCAGAAGGATGTGAATATGAAGATCTGAAATCAGAACTCATCAGAGACAGAATCGTGGTGGGTCTTATGGTCAATTTGCTCTCCAACCTTCTCCAAGCCAAGGAAGGCTTCACTCTCGACAAGGCTGTCCAGCTAGCCAGGCTGTTCGAGCTGCAGGACCAACATCAGACCATTCTTAGAAGTAAGAGCACTTCATGGGGCAGAAGCCACAACTTGGTGCACCACATCTGGCCATAGAAGCACAGAGACCATCTGAGCCAGGGTAAGTCAAACATGGAGGATCCAACTCCCAGTCATTGGTATGATTCAAGAGCTATTAAGGTACAGTGACAAATGGATCACAGAAGTTATGTACATGGTGCAAAATTAGCCCTTTTCACTCCTCAGTAGAGATGCCTGCATAGCTCTGGAGCTGCTTACCCAGCAGAAAATGTGAAGATAACCACAGTCCCCATGCAGCCAGACACTTGTCCTCCCAAAAGCCCAACTACAAAGCAGGATTGCAATGCTGGCTTTGTTTATAACCTCTCTTCCCTGTTTGTGGAGCAGGTCTGTTCTGCTTCATCCCAGATTCTCGAGCTGAACCAAGGGCCAGAACAACCCACGGTGCAGGCGGTTACCACAACACCCCCAGTGGAGGTGACACCAGAGCCAGAATGATTGCAGCGGAGCCTCTGCCTTCACCAGCGACCATGGTGCAGTCGGTTGAGGTGATGACCTACATACAGCCCCAGCAACCACCAGCCAATGTGATGGAGCCACAGAGTCGACTGGAACCCGGTAGCAGCCCGACGCAAATACTGCTCAACAAAGGTGAGCCGCTTCTACACTCTTCGTCCACTCACAGGACGGCTCCGCCTCAACCCCAGAGGGCTTCCAGAAGCCAGAAAAGGCAGAAAAGGAAGACGAAGGGATGCAAGTGACAGCCGGATGAATAGCAGTCTCGTCCACCCAGAAAGAAACGACCACCACTCTTGGTACCAAAACATGGCCGCAGCAACCTGACTTGACCAGGCATGTGCAACACTCGCCAATGGAAGTAGTACATGAAGCCATGCCTCTACCCGGCTCCAACAAAGGAGCAACAGCCCCTCGATCCTACCACTCTCCTGACCAGCCAGCAATCGGGACGTGGCAGTGCTACAAGACTTGCAGACTGCCTTAAACCCTGATTTCAAACGCTTGAAGGGTGGGGCGATGGGGTAGTATGAACTCTGTTAATGCATGCTGTTAGCTGTGTAATGTTAATCACAAATGTCACAACTCACTGGGGATAGTGCGCTGTCATATCAAGCCCCACTGGTCTCCGAGCCACAACAAATGTGAAAGGTTTGACCAAACCACCAGATTTCCCCAATTCTACCTAACTGTTTAATTCAGTTTATCAGAATACAAGCACCAGGTTTGTAAACTTAACAAATAAATAACTGTTTATTGAACAAATTGTCTTTAGCCAGTAGGAAAAGAAAGAAATATGAACTGCTAACTTTTAACACTATAACTTAAAACCTACCCCCTTCTTGAATCCCTATACTCACACACAAGACACGTAAAACATGGATTTTAAGGTGGGATAAAACAGTTCAATTGCACCAATCTGGAATATAGGATTCAATGGGTTGATTTTTATTCCTTTCAGTTCTTTGTTGTTGACACAAGGTGGTCTTCCAGTAGTTCACTGGTTGGGCACGTGCCTTTCAATGTGTCTAACAGAGATTTCCCCCTTTGCCTTTTGATAGGGGTTTTCAGAGAGAGCAGGTTATAGAGACATGAGGAGAAAAAGCCAGCTAGCTATTCTTGTGGAATTACTGGAATCTTCCACACCCAGGAGAAAGAGGTTTTAGGTCTTGTTCCTTTGAGGCTGCGAGCTATTCTGCTGCACTTCCCTCTCACAAAAACATGGTCATCTGGTCAGGAGCCAATTAAAATGTTGTCAGGCAGCTCCCTTGGTCCAGGACTCCTTTCTGGCACCATCCTTTCTTTCGTGGCACACTCTGTTCCAGGACTGCAACACTGTATATCTCTCATCCTTTGCATGTATTTCAAACTGCAGCCATTGTAATTTTAATTCGCATTCCAACAGAAAATAAAAAGACATGTTCTTTACAACAGTCCAACAGAAATAAAAAGATACATTCCTTGCACAAAGTAGTTTAGAGTTGGAGTAGTTAGGGTTGCAACACTAAAGGGAAGTACATAAGCCTTATGACAACACAAGACTTGAATCAAACTGTAAGTAACAACTGACAGCCCATAGGCAGGGGATAAAGACTTGGGGGAGGTGTAGTAGAATTATCTGGTACATTAAGGGTTAACCTGGCACTGAGTACAGTACTGCCCACAGTGATGTAAGAAGGCAGCTGACCTAGAGTTTAGGGCAGCAGTGTAGATCTAGGGAGCAACATGTAAGGGCATGGAGCCCTCTCCATACCTGTACCCTCTACTGTAAATATTGCCAAAAACACTTTAATCATGGAAAATAATTTATCTTCAAGAATAGGAACATTCTGAAAGAATGTGTTATTTAAAAGATACCAGCCCTTAAAGGGTTAATGCAAGGACTCTGGTTGCTGCTGTTCCTGGAAAAGACAGCATTTTGCAAGAAAATGGAATTAAACAGTTTTAGAGAAGCTGGAAACCTCTTGACCCTGGTGGACTGTTTACAGAAGGGGCTACATGGTGGTTTATGGGTTTGAAAAAAGTCTATGCCTGAAAAACTGTTTGAAATCTTTTATATTTTGTTCATAAATATTTCAATTTAAAATTTAAAATCTCCAAAATTCTTGGTGGACTTATTACTTCTGAATTCAGTCCACACACCTTGTGATAAATACAAATTGCAAAACCGTTGGAATAATTGGAATGCAGACCAGTTCTGGAAGTAAAGCACTGTGGGTTCTGAGGTCCAGACACAGGAAAAAAACCAGTGCTTTGTGTACAGGTGAAGCAGGAAGAATCAGTGATAGGTAAAGAAGTGGGAATGTGTTCACAATTTACTCGAGGGAGTAACCACAAGTTGCAGAAATGTTTAAAGATTTTGTATGTGAAAGGGTACGTTTTCCATGTGTACAGGGTGGAGCAGGTAGAGATATTAAAATTTTCAGAGACACAAGGACTAGTCAATCTTTAATGTTATGGGAGAGTGACATTTGTTGTTTAGAGGGAATATTGCAGGAACAGGTGATGATAAGTGGGGTTCATGGAGATGCTAAACCTATTCCGTTGTGGAGGGTAAATTTAAAGAGTAAGTGGAAAACAGGTGAGGTGATTGTTGTAGCTGTGGGAAACTTGCCCATTGTAGGTGTTCAATTTATTTTAGGTAATGATATAGCTGGGTTACAGATGCAGGTAGTTGAGCAGCCGGTAGACGTGCGTGTTGAATGTTGCAGAAAGAGCATCCTGGATTGTTTCCAGATTGTTTAGTAAGGAGTTCACAAGCTCAAAGGTTGAAACAGGAAAAAGAGGAAGTTAAAAGCTGGGAAATGGTGTTGAAGTTCAGTTAGTTGATATTAACTCTGATAAGTTTGTTCAGGGAGAAAGAACGGAAGAGAATGAAGCTGAAGTGTTTGGATCAAAGCATTTGGCACAACAAAAGGATCCATGAATAAAGCAGTTATGTCAGTCGGCTTACTCAGAAACAGAGGCAGAATGTATTCCAGAATGTTATTACCTTAAGCGTAATGTGTTAATGAGGAAGTGGAGGCTGTATCATATTTCCGCAGATGATAAATGGATGGAAGTGCATCAGATTATTATATCATCTGGATATAGAAATGAGATACTAAGAATAGCTCATGAAATTCCAATAGGGGGACATTTATGAATTAGCAAGACACAGGTGAAAATACAAAAAACATTTTTATTGGCCTGGATTGCATAGAGATTTCATCAAATTCTGTAGAACATGTCACACGTCAGGTGATAGGGAAACCACAAGCAGTGATTAAGCCGGCACCTTTAATTCCAATTTAAGCATTTGAAGGACCTTTTACTATGCTCATGATTGATTGTGTAGGACCCCTCCCTAAGACTAAAAGTGGAAATCAGTGCTTGCTGACAATAATGTATGTCTACAAGGTTTCCTGAAGCAATACCTTTGAGAAATATTATAACAAAGAGAACTATGGGAGAGTTGATTTTTTTTTACAAGATATGGTTTACCTAAAGAAATAAAATCAGACCATGGTTCAAATCTCATGTCACAGCTGTTTAAGGAATTAATGAACAGCTCGGGGATAAAGCAGTTTAAGTCAACAGCTTGCCATCCTGAATCACAAGGGGCTTTGGAAAGATGGCATCAAACTTTAAAAACCATGATGAGACCTTATAGTCAGGATTATACACAGGATTGGCCTAGGGGGATTCCATTCTTGTTATTTTTTATTAGGGATGCTCCTAATGCATCAACTGGATTTAGTCTTTTTGAATTATTCTATGGTCATGAGGTCAGGGACCACTAAAGTTAATTCATGAGAAATTGGTGGGTCAAAATTCGGAAACTAATTTCCTGGATTATGTATGAAATGTCATAGAAAGATTGAACAGAGCATGTGAGCTAACTAGAGAACATTTAAAGATATCACAGCAAGTGATGAAAGTGAAGGTAGATAGGGGAGCCACAGCTCGTAGTTTTGTTGCTGGGTAAAAAGTGTTAGTTTTGTTACCAGTACTGGGTGAATCATTAAAGGCAAGGTTTAGTGGGCCTTACAGGATTGAAAAGAAACTGAGTGAAGTCAATTATTTAATAAGTACTCCAGATCTAGTTTCCCTTGTAGATTTGGTCTGCCTGGCACACATGATCTGCCACGTCATAACAAGAGAGATACAGGGAAAGAGTGAGGAGGTAGGGAGGGACAGAGAGATATAGCTAGGCAAGAAGTCAGAGAAAAATGAATTAGGATACAGAGTTGCAGAGACAGAGAGAAAATTGAGAAGCAGAGTTATTTGGTGGTACAGAACTTGAATAAAATTGCTGAAAACAAAGACAATTTTTGTCGAGGCTTTTCATCTTGCACTCATCAGGACAATTTGCAAGAAAATACCAATGTCAGGGGAAACAACACATTTATACTGTATAAGAAGAGAGTGCTGATTGGTTGGCAAGTGGACTCTTGATTGGTAGAGGTGTTGCCAATGCAAATGCACCAGTTGATGGTGACTGACAATTAACTGCCAAGCATTGTTTGAAATTTAAACCAGGCAGCTTGATTCTGATTGGTCTCTTTTTTTTCAGCACACAGAGAGTGAGTCAGAGAGCAGTGAACAAAATAAGAGCCATATGTACTAGCACTGAAATAGAAAGAGGAACACAATCAGAATCGGCGATATTTATAAAATATATGTGTGTGTGTAGGGAGAGACAGTGGAGATAGAGAGGCAGGGAGGGAGAAAACACAGTCATGGACTGAAAGTGAGAGAAGGCATTAAAAAGAGCGAGATAGCAAGTGAGGTCTACAGAGAAAGAGAGAAGGGATCTAGCCAGGGCAAAATTGAACCAAAGATTGGCAGTAAGAACTGGAATGGCTAGGAAGATTGCAAGAAGTGCAAAAGCAACAGGAACCTTTAGGTGGATAATTCACTTGCACACCAAGTGAATTATTCAAGTGATAGGTCAGGTACAACCGACTGTGAAGGAGGCGAAGAGGAAAATAAGACTGACAAAGAGAGAATGTGAAAATAGAATGGCAGTCAACATTAAAGAAAACCCAAAAATCTTCTCCTAGCATGTAAAGAGTAAACGTGTAGAAGGAGGTGTAGAAGATCCTATCGGGGGGTGGGGGAAAGAGGGTGATAGATACTTAGAGGCGTGGGGTAAGTTGAGAATACATAATGTTATCAGTGTTTACTAAGGATGAGGAAACTGACAAAATATTGCAAGAGGCAAAGATAGCAGAGGCAATGGATAGGATAAAACTTGAGAGGGAGGAGGATACTGAAAAGGCTGTCTATGCTTGAAAGTAGAAACGTCACCTGTTATGATGACCTGCACCACCGGTTGCTGTAAAGATAATGGGGTGTAGAGATGGTGGAAGAGCTTGCCAAAACCTTCCAATCTTTCCGTGATATGGGGTGGGGGGGAGGAGGTGCCAGGGGATTGGAGTGTGGCAAATGTGACCCTCTTTTTCAACTAACTGCCAGCTAGTTTAACATCAACAGTGGGAAAGGTTTTAGAAACAAAAACGAGGTTTAAAAAACAATCAACAGGCACTTGGAGGGGTTTGAGTTAATTAAGGATAAGCATCACGGATCTATAAAAGACAGATCGCACTTGACTAAATTCATTTTTGATGAAGTAACAGAGGGTTGATGAAGGGAATGCGGTGGACGTTGTCGAGATAGCTTTTAAAACAGCGTCCGACGAGATATCATATAGAAGTCGTTAACAAAATGGAGGCCCATGGAATAGGAGGGTCAGTGTTCAACTGGGTAAAAAGTTGACTTAAGGACAAAAGAACACCGAGTCATACAGGGGCTGGGGAAGACGGTGACATAGTGGTACTGGCACTGGACTAGTAATGCAGAGGCCCACGTTATGCTACTGGGACATGGATTCAAAAGCCACCTTGGGGAATTTAAATTCAATTAGTAAATCTGGGACTGAAGCCTGGTCCCAGTCAGGGTGACCATAGTGACTATAATGGTTTCACAGCCCATCTGGTTCAATAATGTCCTTCAGGAAAGGATAGTTGCCATCCTCACCCGGTCTGGCCTACATGCGACTCTAGACCCACAGTAATGTGGTTGACTTTTAAACTGCTCTCTACAATGGCCTAGCAAGCCACTCAGGTAAAGGGCAGTTTGGGATGGGTAATAAATGCTGGCCTTGCCAGCGATATCCACATCCCGTAAAGGATGGGGGAGGGTCAAAGGGAAGTATAATCATTGGGGCGGAGGCTGCCTCCGATGGTCCCAGGAGGACCCGTAATGGCCTTGCCCTACACCAGCTCATGTAGCTGAAGCGAGCCCTTGGCTTGGGCCTCCCCCTGTCGTGTGCAAATTATCGGTGTGGGGGGCAGGAGGAGGTCCTGAACTGACCATTAATTGGCCACTAACTGAGCTCAATAGGTTTGGGGGGGGCCAACACCTCCAGCACCCGCTTTAAAATTTTAGGCAGCTCCAGGAGGTTAGCCCATGTGCAGGATAACCTGTCGACAGACGGGGGTCGAATGCAGCCCTAGGACTCTGACAGGGAGAGGGAAAGGAAATGGGGAGCTGGACAGAGAAGGGTTATAAGAAGATAAGGAGAGGGGGAAAGGGTAGGGGGGGTAAGAAGAGAGGACAGGAATGGAGGGAGATATAAAGAATGATACATAGAGGGAGGGAGAGCGAAGGATGAAAGAAGGGAGAGAGGTGCTGAGCCAGAACGAGAGTGAAGGAGGGTTTTTAAAAATCCTTTCACAGAATGTGGGCTTCACTGGTAAGGTCAGCATTTGCTACTCACCCCTAATCACCCTTTGGAAGATGGTGGTGTTACCGCCTTCTTGAACCACTGCAGTCCATTGGGAGACAGAGAAAAACACACAAAGACACATGCACACACATACAGGCAGACATGTGTTTGCAGAAAGATGTATACGCACAGGCAGACACGCACACACAGGCTGGCACAGTCAAAAATACACGTGTGCAGAGAAAACACCCACACGCAGACCCACAAAAAGAGGGAGACAGATGTAAGTTGGTTCGAGGAGCTTTATTGAGTTTGAATTGGGGACCACAGCATGTTCCAATGCACTTTAAATTTTACAGCGTTTCGCTCAGTATGTCGTTCGTTCTTCGCGCTGTCAACAGATCTCAAAGTAGCTTGAAAATGGGAATCAAAGATTCCAGTGTCAGTGTGAAATGAAGGGCAAAACACTACCACTGGAAAACCCCCAGTGAGAGACCAGGCTCCCCACTGGAAATCTCCCAGTGAGAGACCAGGCTCCCCACTGGAAAACCCCCAGTGAGAGACCAGACTCCCCACTGGAAATCTCCCAGTGAGAGACCAGGCTCCCCACTGGAAAACCCCCAGTGAGAGACCAGGCTCCCCACTGGAAAACCCCCAGTGAGAGACCAGGCTCCCCACTGGAAAACCCCCAGTGAGAGACCAGACTCCCCACTGGAAAACCCCCAGTGAGAGACCAGACTCCCCACTGGAAAACCCCCAGTGAGAGACCAGGCTCCCCACTGGAAAACCCCCAGTGAGAGACCAGACTCCCCACTGGAAATCTCCCAGTGAGAGACCAGGCTCCCCACTGGAAAACCCCCAGTGAGAGACCAGACTCCCCACTGGAAATCTCCCAGTGAGAGACCAGACTCCCCACTGGAAATCTCCCAGTGAGAGACCAGGCTCCCCACTGGAAAACCCCCAGTGAGAGACCAGACTCCCCACTGGAAATCTCCCAGTGAGAGACCAGACTCCCCACTGGAAATCTCCCAGTGAGAGACCAGGCTCCCCACTGGAAAACCCCCAGTGAGAGACCAGACTCCCCACTGGAAATCTCCCAGTGAGAGACCAGACTCCCCACTGGAAAACCCCCAGTGAGAGACCAGACTCCCCACTGGAAAACCCCCAGTGAGAGACCAGGCTCCCCACTGGAAAACCCCCAGTGAGAGACCAGGCTCCCCACTGGAAATCTCCCAGTGAGAGACCAGGCTCCCCACTGGAAAACCCCCAGTGAGAGACCAGGCTCCCCACTGGAAAACCCCCAGTGAGAGACCAGGCTCCCCACTGGAAATCTCCCAGTGAGAGACCAGACTCCCCACTGGAAATCTCCCAGTGAGAGACCAGACTCCCCACTGGAAAACCCCCAGTGAGAGACCAGACTCCCCACTGGAAATCTCCCAGTGAGAGACCAGGCTCCCCACTGGAAAACCCCCAGTGAGAGACCAGACTCCCCACTGGAAAACCCCCAGTGAGAGACCAGGCTCCCCACTGGAAAACCCCCAGTGAGAGACCAGGCTCCCCACTGGAAAACCCCCAGTGAGACACCAGACTCCCCACTGGAAAGATCCTGCCAATGGCTGGAGTCTTTCTCTTCCCTCCTCCTGCCAGCTACTACCTGGGCCAGCCGATTAGCTCAATAGCTCTAACCTGGACAAAGGAATGTAGTGACGAAAACAATGATTAAAAAATACAATTTCTCAAAATGAAAGCAAAGGAAATAAGAGAACGCACTACAGTTGGGGCTGGGTGGGGATGGGGATTGGACGCTGTAAGTTTCGATCCAAACGTGCCCATTAAGGTGGCTGTGTGATGTTATTAATACACAAGCGCTTACCAGGCCCCTAACCCCAGCAGCAAAGACCCCCTCCCTTCTCCCCAGGAGCACCAAAATGACCCACCACCCTAATGAGCATCTAACAGAGCACCCACCCCCCCGCAACCTACATCAAGCAGATAACAGACCCCCCCAACCACCCGTAAAATGTATCCTGAACAATCCACTACCCAATGTGACCCAAAGAGGACCAAGCCCCCCTGACCAGAGACAGGAACCGGTCTGTTGACCAGCTAAAGGTCAAGCGAGCTTCTCAGCTCACCTCCCCGCAAGGTCAAAGGGCGGCCAATGAAAGTTGGATTGTGAGGAATCCCTTGGTCAAGATTGCCTTTGGACAGCATTGGGCAGTGGCCACGAGGGCTCAGCTTCACATAGCCATGAGCAAGGTGATGGGACAGTGGTCAGAGCCCATGGCTTTGGAGCGGATTTTACTGTCACACAAGTGAGGGAGGAGGGCCTTGGACAGCACAAAGTAATCGAGCCTCCAGCCCACGTTCTTAGCTCGGCAGTTGCCCAGGTAGGTCCAGAAGGTGTAGGCGTGGCAGGTGTCAGGGTACAGGTGCCGATAGCTGTCGACGAAGCCCTCAGACAGTAGATCACCAAAACCCTGCCTCTCCTCAGCAGTGAAGCCGGCCGATTTCTTGTTGGTTTTGGGGTTTTTCAGGTCGATCTCCTGATGAGCTACGTTCAGGTCTCCGCACAGGATCACCGGCTTCTTACCCTCCAGCCCCTTGAGGTAGGCCAGGAAATCCACGTCCCAGGTCTTTCGGTAATCCAGGCGCACCAGGCCCCGGCCGGAATTCGGCACGTATGTAGTGACCAGGAAATACTTGTTAAACTCGGCAGTGATAACCCGGCCTTCATTATCGTGTTCCGCAACTCCTAGCAAACACGGGAAAATGGGCGATTAGGTTCATAGACATAGGGTTATATACAGGGCTGTGATTGGTCCATTGGGGTTATATACAAGGGCTGTGATTGGTCCATTGGGGTTATATTCAAAGGCACTGATTGGTTCATTTGGGTTATATACAAGGGCTGTGATTGGTCCATTAGAGTTATATACAAGGGCTGATTGGTTCATTAGGGTTATATACAAGGGCTGATTGGTTCATTTGGGTTATATACAAAGGCACTGATTGGTTCATTTGGGTTATATACAAAGGCACTGATTGGTTCATTTGGGTTATATACAAAGGCACTGATTGGTTCATTTGGGTTATATACAAAGGCTGTGATTGGTTCATTGGGGTTATAAACAAGGGCTGTGATTAGTTCATTAGAATTATATACAGGGCTCTGATTGGTCCATTAGGGTTATATACAAGGCCTGTCATTGGTCCATTAGGGTGATATACAAAGGCTGTCATTGGTTCATTAGGGTTATATGCAAAATCTGTGATTGGTCCATTATGGTTACATACAAGGGCTGTGATTGGCTCATTAGGGTTATATACAAGGGCTAATTGGTTCATTAGGGTTATATACAAGGGCTGTGATTGGTCCATTAGGGTTATGTACAAAGGCACTGATTGGTTCATTTGGGTTATATACAAAGGCACTGATTGGTTCATTTGGATTATATACAAGGGCTGTGATTGGTCCATTAGGGTTATATACAAAGACACTGATTGGTTCATTTGGGTTATATACAAAGTCACTGGTTGATTTATTTGGGTTATATACAAAGGCTGTCATTGGTTCATTCGGGTTATATGCAAAAGCTGTGATTGGTCCATCAGGGTTATACACAAAGGCACTGATTGGTTCATTTGGGTAATATACAAAGGCACTGATTGGTTGATTTGGGTTATATACAAGGGCTGTGATTGGTTCATTAGGGTTATATACAAAGGCTGTGATTGGTCCATTTGGGTTATATACAAAGGCTGTAATTGGTCCATCATGGTTATATACAAAGGCTGTGATTGGTCCATTTGGGTTATACACAAGGGCTGTGATTGGTTCATTAGTGTTATATGCAAAGGCACTGATTGGTTCATTTGGGTTATATACAAGGACTGTGATTGGTCCATTAGGGTTATATACAAGGGCTGATTGGTTCATTAGGGTTATATACAAAGGCTGTGATTCGTCCATTTGGGTTATATACAAGAGCTGTGTTTGGTCCATTAGGGTTACATACAGGGGCTGTGATTGGTTCATTTGGGTTATATACAAGGGCTGTGATTGGTCCATTAGGGTTATCTATAAGGGCTGTGATTGGTCCATTTGGGTTATATACAAGGGCTGTGATTGGTTCATCTTGGTTATATACAAAGTCTGTGATTGGTCCATTTGGGTTATATACAAAGGCTGTGATTGGTTTATTGGTATCAGGGTCAGGGTGGGTGAGGGTGAGGGTGAGGGTGGGGGTCGGGGTGAGGGCGAGAGAGATGAAAGCCAGCGAGAGAGTGTGAGCATGAGGCGGAGAGAGAGAGAGAGCTAAGGGGAGGGAGAGAGGGAGGCATGGCCGCCAATGGTGGGCGGAATCAGGGGAGTGCAGAGATCTGGTTGAAAGATAGCCGAGTTGGAGAGGGGCAAAGTCCAGGGAGGATTTTGAATCAAAAATCTTAACAGTAAAGGATGAGGCCACTCGGTCTATCTTGCCTGATCTGACTCTTTGAAAGAGTTGTCTAATTTAATCTTACAAGCCAACTCTCTCTCCATAGAGAGAGCCCATCAATGATCTGTCTTCAAATACATGACCAACTTCCTTTCGAAAGTTCCTTTGGCCCAGCAAGCTCCTCGGGTGAGAACATGGCGGTAAAGCCAAATCTGTTAGGGATGGGCAATAAAAGCTGGCTTTGGCAGGGATGCTCCTGTCCGTGAATGAATAAATAAAAGTACCAACAATGAGAAAGGACCCCCTCTATTTCCGGGGGAGGGGGTGAGAGTAAACTGCAGGAATACGCACCGATTCCGAAGGTGACATTCAGTGGTTTAATCTTGCACAACATTCCCACTCCACTGTAGCCCTCCTTGTCCTGGGATGAACTCCAGTATTGGTAAGGGTATTCCGGCATGTCCTTCACTTCACCTGGCAGCTGTTTTTCTGCACACTTGGTCTCCTGGAGACAGAGGATGTCGGGAGTCTCTGCACTCACCCACTGCAACAGGGGCAAACATACAGTCATACAATTGTTACAGCACAGAAGGAGACCATTCAGCCCATCGTCTCTCTGCTGGCCCTCTGCAGTGGTCCCCATACCGTCGTCCAGGGAGCCTCGCTATACACCTTGGTCCAATCCAAAAACCAACCGTTCACCACTACTCTCAACCAACTCGGTGTCCACATTGCTGCTGTCCCTTTTATTCTAGGTCTGTTGTGCAGTGCTATATCAAATGCCTTTCAGAAGTTCACGTCTACCACACCAACAGCATAACCCTCTCTGTTACCTCGTCAAAAAAAAAAGCTCCAGCAATTTACTTAAACATGATTTGGCCTGAACAAACCGGTGTTTTGTTGTTAATTAACCCGTGTTTGTCCAAGCGATTGTAAATTTTGTCTCGGACTATCGCTGCTAGAAGCTTTCCCTTCCCGGAGGTGAAACTCTTTTCGAGCAAGGACTACAGCGGGTCAAGAAGCCGGCTCACCACCACCTTCTCAAGGGCAATTACGGATGGGCAATAAATGCTGGCCCAGCCAGCGAAACCCACACCACACGAAGGATAGAACACACCCAGCAGTGTAATGGTACCTGTAATGTTTCTTAACTTGAACCAAAGAAATTCTGTCCTTGGTCCCTCTAGGACATCCTCACTCTCCACACTATCAAATTCTTATAGCTGCTTGGTAGTACAGAGCTTGAGTGCTGCTGAAAAGGAGACATGTCGAAGCTTTTCATCTGGCACTCATCAGGACACTTGGCAAGAATTACCAATATAAGGAGAAAACAACAATTTATACTGTATGTGAAGAGAGTGCTGACTGGTGGACTCTGATTGGTAGAGGCGTTTGTTAATATGGCAATCGTCTTATTAAAACCAATTGGTAGTTAAACGGGTGATGGGCATTAATTATCCCAGACTGAATAGAATAAAAAGGGACAGCTGGAACACTTTGTGTGGAAGCGACTAGAAAGTTTGTAGCACTGAGGAATTGTCTTGGAAATAAACCAGCTTTAACCAAGAGACCTGCCTGGATCAATTCTTCCACCACAACCTCTTATTGCAAGTAACAGCGTTGCCATGGAGAATGCACCAGTGATGGTGACTGATAGTTAACTGCCAAGCGTTGTTGAAATTTAAACTAGGCAGCTTGAGCCTGATTGGTCAAGACATTGCCCCGAGGAATGAGTCAGCAAATGGTTGTCACTTATTTTGTTTAGCCGAAACAGGAAATTCTCTGGAATCAATACTGCCACGCCCCAGCCCCCAAACCCACCGACCTGTTGTTTACAAAATACTTTGTATCCAGGAATATTTAGTGGCCTGTGCTGCCTGTTTCTTTAATTAATTCTACGACATTGTCACTGCATTGCATTCCCACATAACTAAATTTACCACAGTTCGTGCATTTATATATATATATATAAAATATAGACCTCATTTAGACTTGACTACAGTCCCTCTTGCTCTGACCTCACCTCACATCTTACTATTTCTCACTCATGTACTATCTGTCCCTCCCAAATCCTTTTCCCATCTTGTTTCACCTTTCAAATGCTCCATTCTGGTTCCTACTACCCTCCCACCCCACTTTAGCCAAATTAGCTTCAACCCTCCCCAGAAGCACCGGCAGATTCCCCCCACAAGGACATTACACCTCAGCAGAGCTTGGGACCAATGTGTCCGGCCTGTACAGGTCCCATCTCCTTCACAGCCGGTCTCAATATCCCAAGAATCTAAAGCCCTCCCTCCTGACCACCTTCCCAGCCACACGTTCATCTGTTTTACACCCCGATTTCTACACTCACTTGTACGTGGCACTGGGAGTAATCCAGAGATTACTACGTTTGAGGTCCTGCTTGCTAATTTCCCAACCAGCTCCCTAAACTCTGACTGCAGGACCACATCCCTCTTTCTACCTATGTCATCTGCACTGATGTGGACCACGACTGCTGGCTGGTCACCCCCTCCCCCCCCACCACCACCACCCCAGCAGCCGCTCAGTGACATCCTTGACCCTGGCACCAAGGAGGCACCATGCCATCCTGGATCCATGTTGCAGCTGCAGAAACTCACATCTATTCCCCTATCGAATCACTTTTTGCTTTGGCTCCTCCAATCTTCCTTGTACCCTGCCCCCCAACACACCCCTGTGCATCTGAGCCACCTGTGGTGCCATGGACTTAGCTCTGGCTACGCTCCCCAGATGAACCATCACCCTCATCAGTATTCAGAACTGAATACTGGTTGGAGAGTGGGATGCACTCAGGGGTCTATTGCACTACCTGCCTGACCCTCCTTGACCGCCTGGGAGTCATTTATTCCCGCTCTCCCTGCACACCCAAAAGCTTCTGGGTGATCACACCTAGAAACTACTATCCACGTAACTCTGCAGTGACTCCAGCTGCTGCTGGACTTTTAAAACCTGGAGCTTGGGCTCCACCAGCTGCTGGGACTTCTGCACATGTAGTTATCCAGGACACGAGAAGTAGCCTGCAGTTCCGACAAGGAACAGGATGCGCACTCCACAGGACTGAGGTGCCTTGCCATGCCTCTACCTATGAGACTGACTAATTAATCCATAACTTCAGACACAATCGTTGCCCAGGCAGGGGTTACAGCCAATAGCTTTGGTCACCTTCTCAATGCCTAGCCACAGATAAGTTGCTCACAGTTCTTTGATCCCTCAAGACATGTGCCCCTTTAACCGAGGAGGAGGAATCACTGGGAAACGGGGAGGGAGGACAGTTGGGAGTATTGCAATGGGTAAGGGACACTGTTGTTCAGAGTCAAAGCGTGAGAATGCAGTCCCTACCTCCAGGCTTTTCTTTTTCACCCAGGCACGAAGCCCATCGACATTCCACGAGGTGATTTTTAGGTCACTCTTTTTCCCATCCTCTGTCACAAGCTTGTCTGGCGTATCCTCAAAGGCAGAAGAAACAGCTTCGCCATCCTTCACAGCTCCGTCAGCAGCCTTCCCCCACCACGTTTAGCCTTCTTGGGCACAGGTTCTGAGGGACAGACCAAGACAGATGGAATAAGAGTCCAAACAGAGATAGGTTAGGGTTCAGGGTTTAGAGTTACGGTGGCCATGTAACGAAGGCCAGAGAAAAGTCATGTGGTCATTGAAGAGGGCGAGGGCTGACAGCCACGGGTGGGATGAGGGCGACTGCAGAGTTCATATATAGGGGTTGGGGTGGAGGGGTATTTGTTTGTCCCGGGGTCGGTGGTGGGTTTAAACCGGGGTCGGTGGGGCTGGGGGGGGGGTTTAACCCGGGGTCGGTGGAGGGTTTAAACCGGGGTCGGTGGGGGGTGGGGGGGGGGTTTAACCCGGAGTCGGGTTATACCCGGGGTCTGCGGGGTAGTTTATGCCAGGGTCGGTGGGGGGGCGGCTTATCCCGGGGTATGTGGGGGAGGCTTATCTCGGGGGTGGGGGGGCTTATCCCGGGGTATGTGGGGAGCTTATCCCGGGGTCTGTGTTGGGGGGGGGCTTATCCCGGGTCTGTGGGGGGGGCTTATCCCGGGGGCGGGGTGGGGGGCTTATCCCGGGGTCTGCGGGGCTTATCCCAGGGGTGGGGGTGGGAGTTATCCTGGTGGGGGTGGGAGTTATATCCCCGGGGGGGGGGGGGGGGGAGTTATATCCCGGGGTGCGGGGGGTGGAGTTATATCCCGGGGTGGGGGTGGGGGGGAGTTATATCCCGGGGGGGGGGGGGGTTATATCCCGGGGTGGGGGGGAGTTATATCCCGGGGGGAGGGGGGGGGGGGGGGGGGGGTGGAGTTATATCCCGGGGTGGGGGAGGGGGGGAGTTATATCCCGGGGTGGGGGGGGGGGGAGTTATATCCCGGGGTGGGGGAGGGGGGGAGTTATATCCCGGGGTGGGGGGGAGTTATATCCCGGGGTGGGGGAGGGGGGAGTTATATCCCGGGGTGGGGGGGGTGGGAGTTATATCCCGGGGTGGGGGAGGGGGGGAGTTATATCCCGGGGTGGGGGGGGGGGAGTTATATCCCCGGGGTGGGGGGGGGGGGAGTTATATCCCGGGGGGGGGGGGAGTTATATCCCAGGGTGGGGGAGGTGGGGGGGGGTATATCCCGGGGTGGGGGAGGGTTATATCCCGGGGTGGGGGAGGGTTATATCCCGGGGTGGGGGAGGGGGGGGGGGTTATATCCCGGGTGGTGGGGGTTATATCCCGGGTTGGGGGAGGGTTATATCCCGGGGTGGGGGGAGGGGGGGGGGGTTATATCCCGGGGTGGGGGTTATATCCCGGGTTGGGGGAGGGGGGGGGTTATATCCCGGGTTGGGGGAGGGGGGGGGTTATATCCCGGGGTGGGGGAGGGGGGGGGTTATATCCCGGGGTTGGGGGGGGGGGGGGGGTTTATATCCCGGGGTGGGGGAGGGGGGGGGGGTTATATCCCGGGGTGCGGGAGGGGGGGGTTATATCCCGGGGTGGGGGAGGTTATATCCCGGGGTGGAGGTGGGGGGGGGGTTATATCCCGGGGTGGGGGTGGGGTTATATCCCGGGTGGGGGTTATATCCCGGGGTGGGGGGGTTATATCCCGGGGTGGGGGGAGTTATATCCCGGGGTGGGGGGGGGGGTTATATCCCGGGGTGGGGGGGGGGGGTTATATTCCCGGGGTGGGGGTGGGGGTTATATCCCGGGGTGGGGGGGAGTTATATCCCGGGGTGGGGGTGGGGGTTATATCCCGGGGTGGGGGGGAGTTTCCCGGGGTGGGGGTTATATCCCGGGGTGGGGGTGGGGGTTATCCTGGTGGGGGGGGTGCGGGTTATCCTGGTTGGGGTGGGGAGTTATATCCCGGGGAGGGGGGGGGGGGGGGAGGGCAGTTATATCCCGGGGGAGGGGGGGGGGAGGGCAGTTATATCCCGGGGGAGGGGGGGGGGAGGGCAGTTATATCCCGGGGTGGGGGTGGGGGTTATCCTGGTTGGGGTGGGGAGTTATATCCCGGGGTGGGGGTGGGAGTTATATCCCGGGGTGGGGGTGGGAGTTATATCCCGGGGTGGGGGTGGGAGTTATATCCCGGGGTGGGGGTTGGGAGTTATATCCCGGGGGTGGGGGTGGGGTGGGGGTTATATCCCGGGGTGGGAGTTATATCCCGGGGTGGGGGTGGGGTTATCCTGGTGGGGGGTGCGGGTTATCCTGGTTGGGGTGGGGAGTTATATCCCGGGGAGGGGGGGGGGAGGGCAGTTATATCCCGGGGGAGGGGGGGGGGGGGGAGGGCAGTTATATCCCGGGGGAGGGGGGGGGGGGGAGGGCAGTTATATCCCGGGGGAGGGCAGTTATATCCCGGGGGAGGGGGGGGGGGGAGGGCAGTTATATCCCGGGGGAGGGCAGTTATATCCCGGGGGAGGGGGGGGGAGGGCAGTTATATCCCGGGGGAGGGGGGGGGAGGGCAGTTATATCCCGGGGGAGGGGGGGAGGGCAGTTATATCCCGGGGGAGGGGGGGGGGAGGGCAGTTATATCCCGGGGGAGGGGGGGGGGGGGGGGAGGGCAGTTATATCCCGGGGAGGGGGGTGGGAGGGCAGTTATATCCTGGGGGAGGGCAGTTATATCCCGGGGGAGGGGGGGGGGGGGGAGGGCAGTTATATCCCGGGGGAGGGGGGGGAGGGCAGTTATATCCCGGGGGAGGGGGGGGGAGGGCAGTTATATCCCGGGGGAGGGGGGGGAGGGCAGTTATATCCCGGGGGAGGGGGGGGGGAGGGCAGTTATATCCGGGGGAGGGGGGGGGGGGGGAGGGCAGTTATATCCCGGGGGAGGGGGGGGGAGGGCAGTTATATCCCGGGGGAAGGGGGGAGGGCAGTTATATCCCGGGTGCATGCCCGGTTTTCCCGCTCATGCCCGGTGTTTACCCGTTTCCTGTTCCTCTTTCTCCGCCGCCGCCTCTTTCCGCGCCCGTCTCGGCATCTTCCACAAGCAGCGAGTG